>NW_005842509.1:984169-1002927 GCF_000455745.1 Alligator sinensis | reverse complement strand
GGGGGGGGTAAGGGGGGGAGAGGCATGGACAGAGCACCACCACCCAGCACCCTGTAGCACAGCCGCACCCAGGGACAGGTCACGAGGCCAGCAGCACTCTGTCCGTTCCATTGCCACCGCTTCCTGGGACATATGAGACAACCAATCAGAGTGCAACTAGAGCGTGACGGACAGATGGACGTACTACTGCTTTTATAATATCAGAATGGGGGAAGGAAAGAAGCAGTGACAATGAGCCAATTTCTATAAACTTTTATTTTGCTTGGGGGAAGAAAGGAAGGAATGCAACATCAGGGAAGTGCATCAATTGGATTGAGCTATACTAGCAAAAATTAGTTTTGCCAGCATAAACTGTGTCCTCACTAGGAACACTTTGCCAGTATAGCTTAACAGTAAAGCTATATCAGAAGAGTGCCTCTTAGCATAGACATGGCTAAAAATATAGCTCAATCTATGCCAAAGCTGAGAATCCAGGCTTTAGATTATTTTAATAAGACAATTATAAAATAAAATAAAATAAAATAAAATAAAATAAGATGACCACAGAGAGATAAAAATCATGCTACCATTCTGGTCTATCACTAGAAAACTCCTAGGTGCTAAATATCATTGATTGTCCAAGAATGACACACCCACTTCAATCTCTGATCACACATAAATTGGAAATGATTCTAAACATGGATTAAAAAAATTAAACAGCAGCAAGTACTTAGCAGTTTTTGTGATCAGAATGAAATAGTGTTTGGTTTGAAATGTCCAGGTTGTGCAGTCTGTGCCAGCAAATGGAAAACCTGAAACTAATTACAGAAAGTCAAACCAGTCTGTAACCAAAACTGGGAGAAATCCAGCAAAACAGTAATCATTAACTGTCAGAATATATTCATACTTCAAAGATTTAGAAATACCTGAAATTTACAATTTCAGTGCCAACACGGCTTTGTTTTTCCCAGAAAAGCATACTTATCACTATCAGCAGTCTGGTATTGAGCAAGTCTTATTTTTCCTTTTGTTTTGTATTTTTAATACAAATTTAGCACCATATATGGCCTTGGTAAAGCAGTGTGAGTTTCAACTTACTTTCAATATGAACTAGTTTTCAGCAGTAACTTTTAAGACCTTTGACTGAAGCAGTGCCTTCAGCATATAGAAAAAGAGGATCTTAATTGTTGCTGTAGTGGAAAAAGCAACAAGAAAGAAGAATCATTTAAACCAATGCAAGCCAACCTTTTTGGCAGGTGTGCCACAAATTAGCCCTGCACGCTAAATTCCATTCTGATCCCCTTCCCCTGCCTAAACTGCTGCTCTGCTTTCTGTTTCTTTTCCTGCACTCCCTGCCCCATCTGCCACTGTGTTTGTCCCTTCCCTGATGGGTTCAATGACACACACAGGGCCCTCCCCCGGATTTAAACCAAAGGTGGCTAACTTGTTTAGTCTTATGTGAGGCAGCAGGAGTGTTAATCCAGAGTTGCTGTTTCAGCACAGGTCCAGAACTTGGGGAGTTCATACCACAGCCATCATATCTCTCTTTTTCCCCCTGCTACCAATCTAAAGTTTCCACAGGTAACTAAAAATCCCAATTCCAACAGCAAGTAAGGAAGGGGAGAAATGGAGGTGAATATTGTTAACTCCTTGGGGTCCAAAGCCATGCTGAAACAGCTGCTCTGGCAGCCCCTGGGATTAATGCTGCTACCGTGGAAGCTCCAGGAGCCGTGGCTGTGAGGCCCATTGAGTTGAACAATCCAGACTACAAGAAGCCTTATGGGCCAGATGACCCACCACCATAGGCCGGATCTAGCCTACAGGCTGTCTGAGTGTTCAACACCCCTATTTCAACTATGCTGTAGTTAAGCATTAAGTTTAAATATAGTTTTGTTTTGTTACAGCTTAATTACAACAAAGTTAATTGTACCCATACTCTCATATGCTTCTCTAAAAGTCCTTTATGCTTCTGAATTTCTGCATCTGTGTTAACAGAAGTATGGGAGAATTAGTGACATTATGAACTTTATGTATTATGATGTTCTATGATTATCATATAATATGATTGATATCATCATAGAATGATGAATCACAGATTCATTCAATCATAGAATATGATTCTATGAGATGCTGAGCATAAGAGACTACAGTCAAAGCATCAAACCCTACTCATCTCAGATCTCCTCTATGTGTGTGGCAGATAAGAGCTGCATCTCTTGAACAAAGAGCCACCTAGTTTAGTTAGGACAAGGAGGGTCTAACGTAGGGCTCTCCAGTCCCAACTGTTCACCTTCCAGGTCAACTGTAAATTTTAATTATCTCCAGCCTTTTCAGGAGAGAGACTGGGGTGGAGAGGATGGTGGAGGAAATGCAAAGAACTGGTTCCTACTGTAGTTTTTACATGTACAAGCCCTAAAATGGCCTATTTAATAATAAAAGTCAAGTCAGGACTGAATATACCTGTAAGATTCTCAAATGCTGGTAAAGTATGGACAGGATAAAGAAAGTAGCATTAAAATTGTTTGGGCTACATAGACTCTGAATTTCTATTGCTGGGGTATTTTGGATGCCTTGCTCTGAATTTTCTGAACTACACACTTACATTCTCTTTCTACCTAATTTAACTCAAATTTCAAAGAATTTTCTGTCTAAAAATCCTAACATTAACATCCCAAGAAAAATACCACAGAAATCATGGGGGAAGGGGAAGAAATCAGACTCTTTACTAAAGACAGGTCTATGTTATTTGTATTAATCCTTCTACCTGCATTCTAAATTTGTCATACAGATAGCATGAAAATGTAAGTCTCAGTATTTCTGCTGCAATGGCCAACTTAAACGTGAACAAAATTGATGTCCAATTTCATGACAAAACATTCATTTTAAATTAAATCCCAAAGTAGATAGAACTGTCTAGAGCAAGGGTGGCCAACCTGTGGCTCAGGGCAGATTCAGGAAGGAGCTAGTGGCAAACAGGGCAAGGAGCAGAAAGCAGAGCATCATATCAGGCAGGGAGCAGCAGATTGGGTAAGAGAAAGGGATCAGAGCAGCACTCAGGGAGAGTATGGGACTAATTTCTGGCACGCACACACAAAATCTTGGCCCTTACTGCTTTGGAGTAAATACATCAGCAAGGATTACAGTATTATAAACACAGCAAACAAAGTTTTGTGAGACTCCCACCCACTGGACAGTCAGTAGGTTGACCTGCAAGGCTCCCACAGGTCCTCAACTACAATGTCAGAAGGGTGCTATTTTTAAAATTTGTAAGAAACACAAAGATGTGTGTTTACTGTATAGGACTTAGAACTGTTCTAATTAATACATTATGTAACTGAGGTGAAATAAGTTTAAGTTTATTAAGAGACAGGTTCTCTGTGAAATAGCTATTTCCAGGCCTGACTGAAATCATCACCCTCTGCATTCAAATGAATGCAGTGTTGTCTGCACAGGTCAGAGGTAAATTGGCTAAACCACAGCCAAACTGATTTTCAGGCTACTGAGATACTGTAGGTACCCCATTACAATTAAAATTAGCAAGCGGAACTCTGATTCTTCATTTTAGGAGACAGCCACCAGGTAAACACTTGAATTTGACATAGGCATTAAAAGACTGGAGTCCCAAATTTGTTTTATGATATTATGTACAGCTGCATTTATTACGTCTTAAATATGAATATATTAGCTCCCTGGAGTATTTTTGATATGCAATGTCATGTTGCAGCTTGCTTCCTGAATCAATAATGCTCCTTGACAAGTCAGCAAGTCTCAGTAGAAGCACTTTTACAGCCATTCCCTGCAGGATCCCACTGCAGAACAAGCCGTGATGCCAAGTCAGTTATCACTGCTCAGCAGTGAACCAAGACTTTCCAGTCACTAAATGAATATTGTTCTTTTTAAAAGAGTCACTGTCATTATAGCAATATACACATTCTGAAGTCCAATTTTTTCCCAGAAACCTGAATTCCTAGTTATTGTCAAAGTCAACTGTAACAGCTTCCCTCCTAAATTATCCTGAAGTCCAAATTGCAAAGCCTGTTTTTCTATCACATGACTACTTCATGATAATTAAAATGTAAAGGCAGGTCTACAGGCTTTTTAGACTATATTGATCATTGCCTGCTTTGATCAATATTCAGTATTGAAGCCAAGCTGTGGGCCATGATGCTTTGATGAAGACTGCTCATTGATATCTAAAAGAATAGGAAAAAGGGCAGGAAAACAAGTTGTTTACTTCAGGTTAAAAGGAAGCCTAGTGTCAGTATCTGATAGTAAAATACCACAACAGACAAGTGTTGCCATCTCACTTGATGAAACTTGTACTTCTGACAAGCTGTTTGAAGACAATCAGTGCCATTGTCATTAATTTTCCAGACACTGACCAACACACAATTTCTAGCAAACTGCAGCCTAACACAAGAGCATTTTATACTTAATCTGATTCACAGTACTCAAGACTTGGAAATTTTGCCTTTAAAAAGATTGTTTTAACTTTGTTTCAGAAGTATTTTGAAAGTAATTTAGGCTTCAGAAGTACTTAAATGATATATAAAAACAGTACTAGAGTCTGTTTTCCAACAAGAATATTTAACATATTGCCTCCAATAAGAAGCATACAGCAACCCCCAGAACCCTCCCTAAACCTGAAAGCTATAATACAGTAGCTTGAAGTTTCATATACAAACACACATGTAGCCTAGTCACCTGTATGTCCTACATAATCAGCTATATAAGTACTTATTTCTAACTGCAGACACCAATAATGTTTATTAGGTTAGGAAAAGGAACAAAACATAGAATGCAGAGCTAGGGAAAAATGTAAAGTTACTGCACAAAAAGTAAATTTCCATCAAGCTGTTATTGCAACACACCGAGAGAGGAGCCAGACTCAAGAGATATACTGCAGTTGTCAGCCCAGCCTAGACTTCCAAAGCCTCACATGCTTCTATGTAGGAAGACACTTTCTTAAGCCAGAGAAGTAAGAGGGCAGGAGATAATGTACTCCTATGGCTACAGTGCGATAACTAGCTACGGCCCCTATGGTGGGTATGATAACTAGTTATGAATTAAAGAAGTTCAGCACACCTAAGAGAATGCATTAAAGGCAGGGGTATCCCTCCCTCCAAGCGAATTTGATAGGTGTCATATGTAGAAGACAGGAGGGACTAGAAGATGATCAGTTTCCCACCCTAATAATGGTTACCTCCTGATGGTGTAAGGGGAACTATAAAATATGCAGCCAAATAACTGGATAGGTACTTGGTCCAAAATATGAACCTCTGCTTTGTATTTGGGTAAACGTTTTAACTAGAAATTGTTACAGAACTCCTACACATACTTTTAAAACTTAAAACACATTGCAGGCCTGATGAATTCTTTTGCATTAGCAGAGTCTAAGTGTGAAAGTATTCTTTTACCAGACCAAGTAAAAAGCAAAAAGTAAAACAGTCTATATAATGAACAATAACTTGTAATTGTTACAATTTTTCATTTTTAATAATCTGAAATATTGGTAACAGGAAGCTCAAAAGTTGCTTTCAACCTTTTTTTTAAAGGTAGAGCTATTTCAGCTTTTACATTTTTAATGTTCAGTCAGCAATGTATCTATGAATGACTGCAGATACTTTTGCCCATTTAAAATGCTCTAAATACATATGTTGTTATTTATGGCCAATTAGTTTCCTTATCTCTGCCCTCAAAAAACTCTGAACATTCACCAGAAAATCCATGGTTCCAGCTTTTATTGATACTTAGATTGTTAGAACTGTTTTAAAAATTCTACGACATGAAACTATTTACAGCAGGGATTGGCACTATCCAGCTCACAGAGTCAATGGATCTGGCCTACGGTCAAACTAAAAAAAAAAAAAAAAGATTTTAAAAAAGTTCAGCTAAAAATCCATTTCCTTTTCAATTGTACAACCTTTACTTGTTTGGTTCTTGGGATATTACCATTTACTAACATCTCTTATCAAAGAATTCCAAGGTTAATCTGACCTTATTTTCTAACAAATACATTTTTGAGATAGGCACTTTTGTGCCAATTGAGCCACACTAACAAACACGAATGAAACTTCCCTCCCCTCCCCCACACACAAGCACACTTAGCAGGTTACTTCTAACAAGCACGTCATAATCATGAACTCCAAGCACCGCAAAACTGAAATAAATGAAACAGCATATAAACTTCTGCCTGCAGCCTTTCTGTCCCTTTTGTGAGCTGTTTCTGCCTGAGCAACAGCAGCTAAAAGGTACTGGGACTAGGCTATATCTACCTAGTCAGTCTCCTGCAAGTTTATGTTCTTGAAAAGGATTGGATACAGCTTACTAACTAAAATCCCTCTATTTATCCCTATCCAATCCATTTCTTTCAAATTTATTCTTCCCCCCAAAACCTCTTATTTGTTCTTGGTTTTTTCTTCCCCCCACACTTTTTAAAAAGAGAGCTGTGTTGTCCCTGGCAGTGTGAGCTATCACTGTGCAGGAAAGCACATGCATTACACACACTTCTTCTCTGTGTATGTGTGTAAGAGATATTACAGAGTTACACACACAACAGTAAACACAACACAGAAGAAGTCAGACATACATCAGAGAAGAAGAAAAGGATTTACAGCTGCACACACATACGTTTTCCAGCACAGGAAAAAATAATATGAAGTGTGCTGGAATGGCAGATGCCAGGTCTTCTGGCAGGGGAGGGAGAGGGGCTAGAGGGAGAGCTAAAGCTGCAAGCCCCCGTCCCATTCCCCCTCCCCACCACAGATGCATCCTCATTCTTGGCAGTCATGAGTCTTGTGCTGCCAGTGGGAGCAATGCGGTGTGAGCAGTACCTGTCCCTGCACCTGCACCACCTCCACTAACACCAGAAATAGCCACCACCAGCAGAATCACTGTCTCCCCCACCCCAATTTCATCTCCCAGTGTGAGCCTCCCAGTACCACAGGAGGAGCTGGATCTGGAACCAGGGGACCTGAGCGCACTAGCAAAAGAAATTCTGGGGCCCAAGGGGGAAGCTGAGTTTGTGCTCTACACCTCTCAAAGTTCCCCTAGTGCCAGGTCTCCTCTGGAAACCGCCTTGGAGGAGACTGAGGTTGTGGAGGCAAGTGGCTCAGCCGAGTCAGCTCCTCCTGTTGTTGTGCCTCAGCCTGCTGAGGAGGGAGATAAGGCAGGATCCCCACGCTCAACCCAGAAGCGGGGGTTGTAGTGTAGTATAGGATCATTTTGAGGTGACAGATGATTCCAAGTATGCTATCTGCCAGCAATACCGAAGGCAGATCAGCTGGGGCAAGGAGGTGAAACACTTCAACACCATGGCAATGCTGCTGGATCTCAGAGCTGGAGGCAGTAGTTTAGTTTTTCACCAGCCAGCAGGGGAAGAACATCTCTCTGCTGAGCTCCCATGCCAGGAAGAACTTGGTGGTATAAGGGCTGGGGCTATATAGGGAGAAGGCCCCACATTATCCTGGGCATGACCTAAAACTGCACCCTGCCAGGGTAGGGAGGCCTACGCGGGACAGCCGGTGGCACAACAGCCCAAGGAAATGCCAGGACCACACAAACCTCCCTGATGAAAGGCAGGTAAGAGCAGGAGGCACCATAACCTCCAGCCACCACAGTCCTGGCTGGGGAAAGCCCAGACCTGTAAGATCTTTGACAGGCCTGAGGCTTACTGGCTGCAGTGGCATTGTGAGGGTGAGGGTGAGAACAGAAGCTACCATCTCTGCAGCTTTCATCCTGCTGTGTCTTAACAGACACACAGTCACAGATGTCATGAGTTTTGCTTTCAGCAGTTTGACGTGCAGTTCCCCAAAAACCCTTAAACCTATCTCCTTGAAACTTGGCAGGCTTCATACCCTCAGAAGGGGCTACCATCCCTGCAATTTTTATCTGAATCAGCTACACAATGACAAAGTTATAGGTATTTCAGTGATTCCCCATTATAGTCTACAGCTGAATCTCTCCAAATCTTCCAAAGCCGATTCAGATTAGGGACAGTGATCCGAACTGAATCACTGTCCTCCAAATCAGCCAAATCCAAATTGAATACTTCCCTATTCACACAGGCCTAGTGGCAGTAGCCCACCCCGTAGCTCCCCCTCCCAAATGCTTCCGCTGCCTGCCCCATCCCCACCCACCCCAAGTGCAGCCCCACCGCAAGCAAGAGGCCAGCGCAGCCTACTCCCAAGCCCACAGCAGGCAGCCCACCTTCACCCTGTGCCCAAGTCTGGGGGGACACATGCCCCCCATGTCTCCCCCAGGGGTGTACATAGCAGCAGGGAGCCCCCCCTTTCCCACTCCCCCAATCAAGCTGCCCACGGCATTGCCCCAGCTGGGCAGTGCCTGTCCCAGCTCCATTCCCTCCCTCACCTGGGGGGGAGGGGGGACTACCCTGGCCACATGCATGCTGTGGCTGCGCACATGCATGCAGCATTTATCGGTGACATTATTGAGTATACCGGCCAAAAAAGCCAATTGCCAATAATGTCAATTTTCCTTTTAATCGGGCCGATCCGATATGGACCAATATATCGGTGTACCTCCAGCAATCTTTATCTCAACATTAATTTTATGTAACTAAAGCATAATACTGAAAAAGATGAGAGCTGTTAAAAGAGGTAGGAAAATGGTGGTCAGTTATATATGACATCACAGATTTCCCCAAGGGGAGCTCTTGCTCAGGACCTCTAGCCTTTTCTGGTCTCTCCAAGTACTTCCTGAAGTCCAGGCATGGCTTCTTGAGTGGAGAGGGAGTACTGACTTCTGAGCTATTCCTCTGAGATCTACCTTTCAGTTCAGCTCCAGTGAGAGCAAGTTTATCATTCCAAAGGGGAAAAGAGTACACCCAAAGTTCCAAGCAGCTTCTCTTTGATAATGGGCAGATAATGGGGCAAGTCCACCCAGCAAGAAAACCCTGGCTCCCCTCCAAAGATTAAGTAGTCCCTCTGTCTTGAGCCCAGCCTGCACAGCCTTGGGCAGCCACAGTTAGCTTGGCTGTTCTCTTTTCAGTCCACAAAGCCTGAATATCCCAAAGTAGCCCAGCTGTTCCCTTGCTTCACACTCTGTAGCTCACAGATATCCTGCTTTTTTCAGATTGCTCTGTTCAGTGTGATGAATCATTTGAGATGCAACTAGCAAAGGACATAAAAGACTATAAAAAGGTATTCTACAAGTATGTCAAAATAAGAGGAAGACCAAAGAAACCAGAGATCCCTGACCAAATGTGGAAGGTAAAGTAGTTCTGGATAATGCAAAGCAGGCTTAAGCATTTACTGCCTTTTTTACTTTAGTCTTCACAAATAAGGTCAAATACTAGCGGCGAGTGCACCCGGCAGCAAAGATAGGGTAGGAGGCAAACAACCTAGAGTAGTGGAAGAACAGGCTGGGAATTACTTAGAGAAGCTAGATGCTTTCAAGTCAGAAGGGTCAGATGGGATATATCGTAGGGTACTAAGCAACTGGCTGAGGTAATTTCAGAGCCGGAGACTATTCTCTTTGAGAACTTGTGGAGTTCAGATGAGGTCCCAAATACCTGGAAAAAGATAAATATAAAGCCCATCTTTAAGAAAGGGAAGGAGGAGTATCTAGGGGATTACAATATTTTCTTGCATATGACAGACCCTGAAATTAAAAAGACACACGTGAACCTTGTTTTTTAAAGGAAGAAAGAAGAAGAAGAAAAATGTTTCCTTCTAGTAAGTAACTGAATAGCAGCAGCTAGATCTGAGACTGCTAAATATTCTGCTCTCTGTGAAGGTTTTACTTTTGCTTTTGCCCAGAAAGGTAGAAATTGCTCTTATCATATTTCTGTCCTATTATGCATACCACAATTTCCAGCAGCTAGAAAAAATAATGGAATAGGTCCTCAAAGAATCTATTCTGAAGAACCTAGAGGAGAAGGTGATCAAGAATAGTTGGCATGGATTCACCGAGCGCAAGTCATACCTAACCAACACAGTTTCTTTCTTTAAAGGTGACAGGCACTGTGGGTAGGAGGAGCGTGGGGAAGGAGAGAACAGTGGATGTCATATACCTTGATTTCAGTAAGGCTTTCGACACCAATCTCCCATGACACGCTCATTAACAAGCTAAGGAAATACAGACAGATGAAAGTACTGCAAAATACATAACTGGCTGGATCATCATGCTCAGACTAGTCATTAATGGCTCCATGTCTAATTGGGAGGATGCATCAAGAGGGGTTCCCCAAGTGTCCGTCTCAGATCCAGTATTGAGATTAACATCTTCACCACTGATTTGGACAATGGGACTGAGCATACACAAGGCAAATTTATGGATGACAACACATTGAATGAAGTTGCGGACACTCCGGAGACTAGGGATAGGATCCAGAATGACCGTAGACAGGAAAAATGTTCCACAATCAATCAGATGAAATTCAACAAAGTCAAGTACTAAGTCCTGCACCCAGGACAGCGTAACTGTATGCACAAATGCAGATGGGTGAACAACTGGCTAGGCTGCAGTACTGCAGAGAAATCCTGGGGGTTCAAGTAGACCATTAGCTGACAACATGCTCTTGGGAAAAAAGCCAATAACATACTGGGTTGTATTAACAGGAGTGTCACCTGCAGATCAAGGGAAGTGATATTTCCCCTCTGTTCGACACTGGTGAGGTCTTACCTGGAGTAGTGTGTCCTGTGTTGGGCCCCGCATTGCAAGAAAGATTTGGACAGATTGGAAAAAGTTCAGCAGAGAGCAAAAAAAAATGGTTTGAGGTTTGGAAGACTTATGAAGAAAGGCTGAAAGAACTAGAGTGATTTAGTCACAAGAAAAGACAACTGGGGGGGGAAGGGATTTGATAAAAGTCTTCAAATACCTGAAGAACAGCTAAAAAGAGGATGGAGACAGCCTCTTCTCTGTGGCTGTAGGAGACAAGACTAGCAGCGATGGCTTCAAACTGAAGGTTGGAGATTAGGAAGAACTTTCTAACTATGAGAGCGATTAAGCATTGGAAGAGGCTACCTAGAAAAGTTGCAAAAGCTCTGTCCCTGGAAATTTTCAAGAGCAGGTTAGACAGACACTAGGCTGTGTGGTGCGCAGGTTTGTTGTTACCCTGAAATAGAATAGTTTTCTGATAGCATACTGTTAGGTTTACAATAATTTGGATTATTATAGAAGTATTAGCTTTACAGCTGAATACAAGACATGACCTGTGGCCTAGCAATGCAGCTGACCACAAGGCAAAATGATAGCTAAGCCTTTGCTTGTCATGTAATCATTTTAACTATATTAAGCATTTTCTGAGTTAAAAAGTGGATCTGTGTCTGTGTGCTAAAAAAATCAGCTACAGCAAGAAGTAAGATAAGACAGGGAAGCCATTGTTCTGGGTGCAGTGATTGTGTCTTTGAGAAGTATCTACCACTGTGTAAGGTTTTGCTAACATACTATAATGTTACTGTTACTTAACTTTTAACTTTTAAAAAGTGCTAGTTCAGCTTAATAAAAATATGCTGTTACAAAGATTTGTAAAGCACCGCCCAAGTATTGCTTTTTTTATTAACCATATAGTCTTGCCGTGTTGTAATAAGTATAAAAGATCGCCTCACCCTTGAGGGGGGGCCATTTTGCCTTTTGCTGGCTTTATGGTCTTTGCTCGAGCAAATAAACAGCTGTCTTTCTTTACCCGCGTTGTCTGTCAATCAAATTACAGCTAGACAACGAACCTTAGGGAGGTTTCTCCCACCACAGCTGGGATGGTTTAGTCAGGGATGATCCTGCTTTGAGCATGGGGCTGCACTAGATGACCTCATGACATCCCCTTCAGCCTACTTTCCTACAATCCTATGCTTATTCCAGTTTGCTTCCCTTCATGCCTCCAGTGTCACCTCCAATTCCACTTGTTGGAGTATGAATAAGGCTATTCAATGCCTTTTGTTGCTGGAGGCCGATCTTGTCTGTGCCACACAATCAGTTCTGGGACCCAGCAGGGACTCTATTAGCCATTCTGTTCTTGTGTACAAACTACTTGGGGAAAATGGAGACAAGAGACATTATTAATACGGGCACATTAAAAAGAAATATTACAATGGAATCATAATCCATGACAAGCACCCACATACCAAACCTTTCTATGGCAAAGTTTTAATGCAAGATAATTTAGTAGTAAAAATATTGTATCTGCGCAGGCTATTAAATTGTTTGCTTGCTGCTTTATCTATTTTGTCAGGTAAGAAATGCATATTTAAAAGCAGACTTAGGACTCAGAACCGCCAATGGCAAATGAAAACACCTACAACATCAGGTTTGGGGGGGGGAGGAAGGAACACTGCGATGGGGAGGGAAGAGACACAAATGATGCAGAATACAAAGGGACATTTATTTTGTCTGTTCCTTAGCAGAAAGCAATGAACCAGCATTTACAGCAACCTTGGCAAAGTAATTGCCTATTTTTCTAATTGCAGGGAGACGGACATCCACAAAAAAAAGAAGTGAAAGGTCCCAGAGATGAAAACTCCCAAGGAATGGTGTCAGGTAAAGTACCTAATATATAGATCACAAAAATATAAAAACTTTTTTGTAACTTATAAAAAATAAAAACAATGGTACATAACAAACAACGATATAAATCTATAGCTGCCATGATAAATCATAAGATCTCCCTGTTGCCAAAAACTGAAAGGGAATTAACTAAAATTCAGCTGCTTCTTACCTTAATACCAAAAGGCATAATTTTACCTTACCTTCTCGTTCAGTATTAGTTTTAAGTTGCTAAATAAATGCCCCATTCAGTTCGCCTAAAACAGTTTCAAGTTAACTATTAAGCAGTCTAAAACTGTTAAGTGTATGGGGAAAAATTCTTAGAACTGTTTAACAATTCGTTCAACATGCTGTTTGGAAAACATCTACCTTAATCAAATATACACCTTAACTCACTCTTGCATTTCTTCCAAATGCCAGGCTCAGTTGTACAACTTCTCCAATCAGCTCGGTACCTTCCTTTTCCTCTACATAGCTGTGTTATGACCTCCACTTTCACAAGCAATATTCTCTCAGAACACATTTCATCATTTCCAGTTGGCTGTTAAATCCTTGCAGCTCAAGCTAAGTTCATTCCTTCATGCTGCAGTATTCAAACAGATCTTAGGGTTTTGGCTTTTATTTCCACCCTCCCCAAGGCTTCTTATGTTTCTATGCTGCAGAGACATGCTGGGGTGCCTTTCTTAAAGCTATAATAAACTTAGAATATTCTAAACTTGCATCTTTCAATTATAAGCATCAATTCAGTGAAAATACAAAACTGACCTAACAAAAGTTTAGCAAAAAAAAAAGAGAAAGTTCAAAAGAAAACTCTATAAAAGTACAGTATCAATGAAGGCAGAACTGTTCTACACGTTTTGAACAGACATATCTGCCCCCATTAAGAGGCAGTTGTGATACTTATTTTACAGATTTCAAAATGGATTATTTGGTCTCAGGGAATCACTGGGTAGATATACCAGTAATCACTGATTTTTAAAAAGCTGGCTGCTGAGGAACAGATGCAAACCCAAGCCTGTAGATCAAAACCAACTTTCAATTTTAAGAAAAACAAAATTGGTCCATTCTGAATTGCAGCTAGAGCTTAAACTTAAAAAGTAGCCTCTCAAGTAAGAGAACAGCAATTTAGGTTTAACCCAGTAGAGACTTGTTTCCTCACACTATTAGAGTAGCAGAGTATGTTATCTAGGTATAGGGGGCTTTACTTGAAAAAGGAAAATAAGATGAGGAAAAAAAAGCAGCATATATGCACATCAGCTTTAATTAAAAATATATCAGCTTGCTCCACCCCTATTTATAAGAGGGCTAACTAGGCAGAAAAGAATGGGAATAATGTTGGGAAGCATTTAACAACCTACAGTTGGGAAGTGTACTGGAGACTAATTCAGGGCTATCTCCATTTTTTCCAAATGCCGTGCTAATCTTTAGCACTTAATTCATGGAGCCACCTCTGCCACTACCTCTCATGATCCAAATCTGTCATTGGACAGGTCATGGATCAGGTAGAGAATAAGAAATTTGTCCCTCCTTGCAACAGAGCAAATCAGAAGGATAAGGACTCCATCCGTCCATGTCATGCCTTAGCAGGAGTTTGGGGGAAATGAGGAGGGAAGGGAGGGGGAAAAAAAAAAAAGAAAGAAAGAAAGAAAAAATGACTATCAAGAGGCAAGGATTTTTTTGTTTTGTTTTGTTTTTTGTGCACCGACTCTTTTACTGGACCAACTATACAGTAGTTCTTTCTTGTATTTTGTAAAGTGGAGACTACAAATAAATAGCTCACTGGTAAACAAGCGGAGCCTCCTGAAGTAGAGATAGTTTATACTAGTGCAAAAGTGGATTTTAAAACCACAGTTTATACGCTAAGCTGGCAGCACGCAACAGCATGGGGAAGCAGTGTGCAGCAGCAGCACAGAGTGGTGCTCTGTGGGGGCAGGGCGCTCACACATGGCAGCCACCACCACCATTCAACACTCTGCGCCGCCGCCATGCACCGCTTCCCCGCGCGACCATGCATACCCCCTGAGGCCGTCTCAAGTACTCCCAGGGGTACCCCCAGTTGACAACCTCTGCTTTAGATTATTATTTTTATTCATTTCATTCATTCTGGATGATAAAAAAAAAAGACAAAACATTCCCTGCAGAGATCTGGATTCTTTCAAAATGGTTTCCACTTACCTGTACAAAACATGTAGGTTCTCCCTAGTAATTTAAGACAATTTTATTTACCAGTTCTCCTGTACTACCTTACTACTGCAACATGGCTGGCATCACTGGAGGTGATATTTCTTTCTACAGACATCCATATGGCATTGTATCATTTATACTGAATTAAACTGAACTCTTCGTGTAAATGTTTATAAATAAGAGTTACCATCCATTAAATTATAATTTGTCACATTTAAACACTGGAGTCATTAAACTTGCTTCAAAATTCCTACAAGTATTTTTAGTAGAATAACTAGAAGCTCAGGAATTGCTTTTTTGTCTTAAACTGCAAGTTCTTTTAAGCCAAGCACCTTCAAACTAAAAAAAACAAAAAAGCAAACTAAAAATTTAAGGCAACACCTAGTTCTGAAAACAAGCACATAATCTGAAGGTTATGCAAATAAGATGCAGGCAATTTCCCTTTGCCCTTTTCTAAGGGCTTCTCTACTTTTGATAAGGGATTTTTAAGAAAGCAGCTAATAGCTTTTAGTCTTTGCAATATTTGGCCACCAGATGCATGCTGTTTTTGAAGCAGTAAAGAAAGTCAGTAATCACTAAAATTCAGAATCCCTAACAAGGAAGGTAAATCAGATATAAATGCTTGACTAATCATTTATTAATCCTGAGGGAACTCTCCTTCAATAATCTGGTTTTGAAGCAGGTAAAGCTTTTTTACCTAGTTCTCAAGTAATGATTGATTGAGGACAGTAACCTGAGCCTACAGTCAAACTCTGAAGAAGGTTCATGGAAATCAGAATACATGGCCCTGCAGGCTACTTGTTCTTGTACTCATCATTACAGGCCATGGTAATTAAAGAAGATATTTTTAATTAAAAAAAAGATATTTTCCAAAGAAGCATCACCATTGATTTTGGAGGGTTATCCAGAAGTTTTTTAATTAAATTTTTCAGCAGATGAGCAAAAGAAAGGAGACTGAGGCTAATAATTCAACAAAACTCAATCAAATCCTGAAAGACTTATCTAAGGCTCACAGATTAAGTTAAATATTTTTAGAATAGCCTTTATATCTCAGTAATTTAAGTGCATTAGTGAATTTGAAACTATTGTTATCTATTGTTGACTATTTGAAACCTCTTGTCATCTTTGCCCCTTGCATTCTGAATTATTCAAAAAGTCATGCCGAATCAAAACAAAATTTAGCCATAAATTAAATATAATAAGTGTTTTGATTAATAAATGTTTCTATTGCCCTTAATATAAGCATGCTGAAAGATTTCAGCCCTCTTGCTAATTAGACAACTAGGTCCTAAAAACTGAAATAAATTCCTATTTGAAGCTGTCACAACCCAAAGGGTGTGATTTTTGTTTTTGTGTGCTTCGGCACTGCTAAATTGTTCCCGCTAAATTATAGCTTCTTTGCACGGTGGAGTTTTCTGCTGCAAAAGAGAACCCCGGTGCAAGGGAGAATTTCCCGCCAATTTGAAGCTTTCTTTGCAGGGTGCATTTCTTTGTTGCAGCACAGAAATGCTTGTTGCAAAGAGTTCCCGCCATTTGTATGCTAATTCGAGCCCCATTATTGGCCAGTTCTAAATTATTCACACGTGGCGGCTAGTGATTGGCTTGCTAGCCGTATAAAAAGCTTGAGTGGTTTCCGCCCAAGTTGGAGGACTCCATGAACACCGGGAGGAGGAGACTTCACGCTGTGTGAAGATCTCTAAGCGCTGCGGATCCTTATGGACCCAGCGCATTTCAAGCAGGCAACAGAGGTCTGATCAGCCTCTGGCCTCTCCCCGTCGCCGACAGATTCCTAGACGTATCCCTTCTTGTGCGCAAAAGAACCGGACCCACAGAGCCTAGCAAACTTTGTGAGAGTCCAGCTGGAACAACTGACAGTTGTTCAGATGACCAGACTACCTCAGAGCACAAGTTCCACGGAGCCTAGCAAACTTCGTGTGAGTCTATTCAGAGCTCTTTCGGACGAGTACTTTCTTCGGTTGGCACGACGGGATCGCGGTTTAGAGCCTCCAACCGGATTGGGCTAGAGTTCGCGAGTTTAGAACTCTTGTCCGCCTCTCTTCTTTCCTGTCTGTAACCGCAACTCAAGCAAGTTTTCCAGCCTGCACTGCAACCATCTCCGGTGTAAGTAAACAATCTTTAAATCTACCGCTACGAGTCTGTGCCTAATTCTAGCTTGTCGCGCCCCTCTCTCCGACCCCGCGTGCCCGGGCTGCTTGCCACAGCCCGCGCAGAGCACAAAAAAGGGCCCGGCTCGCGCCCGGCCCGCACAGAAGCTACCCCTATATGTACACGCATCATGATCCTTTAATTCAATCAAATGCATTAATGTACGCTGTAGTAATCTTTACACTGAAAGTCCTTAAAGACTTAAGAGTTTTAAAATTTGAGGGGAATAGAAGAGCGGAATTACCATTAATAAAGGATAAAGTGATCATTTTTCAGAAATTAAAATTTCTTTTACCATAATCCATCCTTGTACTTCACTAACTTTAGTCAAGATTAAACAAATTATACAGCACCAGCATCAAGAATGGTTTACTTGCATTCAGATGCAACAGCCAATCCAAGATGACATGTATAGCATGTTTATCTTTTAATCTGGAGCACACAGTGAATAATGCAGAATCAGGAAACACAGGAGTTGTTTTATGGCCTGTCCAGAGCAGTCTTCTTTGCAAACTGAAAATCAAAAGAACATTTTAGAGCTGATTTTCCAAAATTCATTTCATGCAGATCTACACAAGGCTGTATCTCAACCAACAGAACAAATTAACTCTGCTTGATGTTGAAGTTCATCACACAAGTAATCCACAGCTATAATTAATATAAACAGAAAGCAATCAGCAACTAGAAAGTTCTTCTAATCACTTATTTGGATTACTTTAAGTACTGGTTCTTCTTACATTTGAATTTGTACGTACATTTAACTGGGTTACACACCCCATTCTACTAGTGATGCACTGAGTTAGTTTTCATGTAGGCTACTAACCCACACTGCTGCATTGGCTTATTTATTTGTGCAAGATGCCTTGAAGTTTTCCCCAAGAATAAGCTGTGATAGAAACAACTGAGAAAGATCTGTAGGTGGCATCACAGGCAAGGTTCCCTCTAAGCTACGCATGTGCGCAGCCACGCACAAAAAAAAATCCTGCTGTACATGAACTTTTTAATGCTGCGCACCCGCCCTGAGAGGAGCTGAGCTGCGGCTTCCTGGTGGGACACTTACTGGCAATAAGTTACCACTTGGCTGTGCTCCACCCCTCACCATGCTGGCATCCCCGCGGGGAAGGAGAGCAGCATGGGGCAGGTAGTGGCTCCCTCCCCGAGGTGAGGTGCGGGTGGGGACAGGGGCTGGGGCAGAGCCAGGCACCATGCGGGCTCCGCTGGCTCCAGGGAACTGCTCTGTTCCCCATCCCCTTTGGGCAAGCTTCGACCCGAGCCTGACACCACGTGCCTCCCTGCTGACTGGTCTGCCCAGCAGCAGGACACACATGGCTCCACGCCACTTTCAAAGGCTGTGAAGGCACGGAGGCAATGTTATAAATGTCCCAGATAACTGGACTGTATATAGCGATGTACTATTCCATTTATTCTATTGTTCTTATATACCTTCAGTGTTTTACAGTACCCGAGAGCTTTACAGAGTATATTAATGGATATGATTTATGTCTGTCACATGCAATCCATTCTCTTTTGCATGCTCTCCTCAGGTGGAGGATTATACATAAACTTTTCTGTTTTGTTAGGGTTTCATATTTTATTTTTTTTTACTGTACACTTTGTAGTCATCGGAGAACAACTATTGCAAACAAGAGGCATGCACAAAAAAAAAAATCTTAAAACTACACAGATGGAAGAGAGCTGCTTAGATCAGAGGCATAAATAAAATGGGTTTTTTTATACATAGTTTAGTATATAATATATATAGATATAGATATATAGTTTAGTATTTCAAGACTCTTTTCTCCCAAATAATGTAGTGAGAATAATTTGTTCAGACTGCCAAAAGGGGCAGGTGGGACCAATTCGGAAATGGACTGTGTCGCAGAGCACCGGGGTGCTCTGCTCCTAGGGAGTAGAAACTGCCAGGGAAA
>NW_005842509.1:980726-982820 GCF_000455745.1 Alligator sinensis | reverse complement strand
GAGAATTAGAGGGTGCCTTGGGCCGGCCTGACACGGAGCGAGGGACCTTAAGGAGCACACGGCCCTCCGCGAGGACCCCGCCGTGACAGACTGAAGTGGCGCACTCATGGATCACTACACCTTAGAGGGAACACTGATCACAGGGCAAAATCTTAGCCACCGTAGTCATATTCATCTACTTGTTATGGTGTTCCAATGTTACTGGAACGAGTGACCTGTCTACACCAGTGGTGCTCAATGTCTTTTTGGCTTGGTGGGACAGATGAGCAGCGCCCAATCTGTCTATGGGCCAGATCTGCCTGCTGGTCTCAATCTGGCTCCTGGGGCAGGCATGGCACTGTCGCATCTGGCTATGTGGAGAGGGGTGGGGGGCAGCCTGGCTCCATGACAGGAAAGGGACTTGACCCAGTCCTGCAGGGAGATGGGAAGGATGAAGGGGGCTTGACTTGGCTCCAGCTGAGTCCTACAGTAGGGGAAGAGGCCCCAACCCAGCCCTGTGGTGGGGTGGGGGGCATGGCCCAGCTGTACAAAGGGAAGGGGACATGAGTTGGCTCTGACCGCCACTGTGCTTATGGTTTGTGCTTAGAGAGTGTCTGTATTAACTGCTACTGCTTCCTCGCTGCCAAATTTCCCGCCCCATGGACCAGAGGTTGAACACTCCTAGTCTAGGCAATACAGTGGACTATCACTGCAAAGCCCTGTCTGCATAATTACTTCAGGTTGCTCTACATTACTCAAAGAAGAAATCAGAAGAAAAAAAAATCTGTTTTTCTAACCAGTTTTTACAGCCAAAGTAGCTGCGGGTTGAACACTGTCTCTACTTGATCAATAATGAGCATTTGATGAAAAATGTGTACTAAGAATATGCAGAAAAAATTTAACTTAAGTGTATCAAGAGCTCATCTAATGAATAACTTACTGCTGCACATAAATCTACTGTAGGTATGGGGTAAAAGGAAGTATGATGGTATACTAATGAGAGAATGGATTACAAAAAGAGCTTAATGAATAAAAACAATGCACCACTGATTTGAAAATGAAGTATGAAAGAATGAAAAAAAAATACAAGGCAAGGATTTTTGTGGGTGATACAAGGAGCTAATCTTTTGTTGTAAGGGAAAAAAATATTCTATTGTTGTTGACAGCATTACATTAATGTAACATTATCATAATACATGCAGAAAGGAGAGTCAAGGTTATTTGTGAAATCTTAATCCTGACACTTTCCAACCACAGCACTTAAAAGAAAAGCACAATCTTCTTGTACACTGTCTTGTACTATATTAAAGATATAAACTAAGTTTAAACTAAGCCCGCTGGGGGACAGGGGGACTACCGCCACTGCTGGCCCACTGAGCAATCCTTGCAAAGCCAGCAGTTCAAGGCACTTAAGGGAGCCCACCCCTGCCCCAGCCCTAGTAAAATCTGTGGGCAAGGAAGGAGCCCCCCAGGGGACACTTGCTGGCCTGTACACAAATGCCAGGAGCTTGGGGAATAAGCAGGAGGAACTCATCCTCCTGCTCAGTGCAAATAATTATGATGTTATAGGGATAACGGAGACCTGGAGGGACTCCACCCATGACTGGACCATGGGTATAGATGGCTATACCCTGTACAGGAGGGATCGTGTAGAGAAAAGGGGCGGGGGTGTAGCTCTCTATGTTAGGGAAAGCTACGCGTCCCTGCAAGCCGATATTGGCAACCAGGGTGGACGGCTGGAGACCCTCTGGGTTAAAATTCGTGGGGAACACGGCACAGGGGACACAATGGTGGGAGTCTACTACAGACCTCCCACCCAAAGTCCTGAGCTTGACCAGGAGTTTGCCTGGGAACTGGCTGAGGCCACACGCTCCAGGACCATGGTTGTCATGGGTGACTTCAATTACCCGGACATCTCGTGGGAGGATCGCTCAGCAAAATCTGAGCGGTCGCAAAGCTTCCTCTCGTGCGTGGATGACCTCTACCTGACTCAAGAAGTCTATGGGCCAACGAGAGGCAAAGCGCTGCTCGACCTGGTGCTGGCTACTGGGGATGACCTAGTCGGCGACCTAGTGATCGATGGGAAGCTGGGTGACAGCGACCACGAGCTGATCA
>NW_005842509.1:976098-979149 GCF_000455745.1 Alligator sinensis | reverse complement strand
TGCTTCCAGTTTTGGGCTCCACAATTCAAAAAGGATGTGGAGAAGCTTGAGAGACTCCAGAGGAGAGCCACGCGCATGATCAGAGGTCAGGGAAGCAGACCCTACGATGACAGGCTGAGAGCCCTGGGGCTCTTTAGCCTGGAAAAGCGCAGGCTCAGGGGTGATCTGATGGCCACCTATAAGTTTATCAGGGGTGACCACCAGTATCTGGGGGAACGTTTGTTCACCAGAGCGCCCCTACAGATGACGACTAGGTTGAATGGTCATAAACTACTTCAAGACCGTTTCAGGCTGGACATAAGGAAGAATTTCTTTACTGTCCGAGTCCCCAAGGTCTGGAACAGCCTGCCACCGGAGGTGGTTCAAGCGCCTACACTGAACACCTTCAAGAGCAAACCGGATGCTTATCTTGCTGGGATCCTATGACCCCAGCTGACTTCCTGCCCTTTGGGCAGGGGGCTGGGCTCGATGATCTTCCGAGGTCCCTTCCAGCCCTAATGTGTATGAAATCTATGAAAGATAATGAAACCTAGACACAGCAACCCAGGGAGTTCTGCACCTGGTATTCCATTCCATTTCAGAAAGGGTTCACAACAAAGATTGTAAGCAGACATGTGAGAGCATTCCACTATATAGTCAACTAGATGTGTTGAAACATAAAAAATGAAAGATTTCACTTGATCCAAGATAATGGATGTCTTTCGTGCTGAAGGCCTGAAATCATCTGACTCAATCATGGGACCCACTGATCTGGTTTAATGGTGGTATTTTTAAAGATTATTAATAAATTGATAAAAAAAGAAATAATCTTAGAATAATTAGCACAGTTATTCATTTGATGAATAAAATAACTGCCAATAAAAAGTAATACCAACCACTTTTGGGTTCTATGTAGTTTTTAAATTTATGCTGGGACGCCTAAACTTCAGTCTATATCTCTTTAAATATTCACTGAGACATCCAATAATACTTTCTGGATTATAGAGAGGTAGTCAGCTGTATTAGTCTGAAGTCAGACAGAAGGCAGGGTACAGACTAACTAAATCAGAGATTTGTAAGCCCAGAATCACAGAAAGTTGGGGTTGGAAGGAACCTCAGGAGGTTCAAACACCTACTCAAAGCTCATCCCCAAGTAGATCATCCCAGCCAAAGCTTTGTCTATCCAGGTTCTGAAAACCTCCAAGAATGGGTCTTCTACCACCCCTCTGGGTAACCTGAGTAATCATAATTCAGAATCAACTGTTCAGAATTTAAATGGTATATTGTGCACTGGTCAACTTTTCTTTGAAATCACTTCATCAGATGCTGTCACCGTTAAAGTAAGAAGAGCTTGGGCTCACAAAAGCTTATCCATCTCCAAATTAGTCCATAAAATGCAAATCTACCCTGCTTTCTCAAATATATATTGTTCATATTCAGATATCTTGCTGACATTCCAAGGGTTAAAACGTCTGTTTTAAACAGATACTTTTTAAAAGGTACACTCAAAAACGAAGGGGGAATATACAGTAAAGGAATGAGTTTAGATACCAAAGTAGTAGTATTGGGACTATTTCACATTTCTCCTGTGGCAGCGTTTTTCTTCTACTTAAAGAGCTGTCCTCTACAAGTCATAATAGCAGAAATATGACTAGTTAAACATTCATAGCATCTGCCAATTACAAAGGCTCATAGACTAACTTTTTTAGAGAGAGGCGTAAGGTGCCACCCTGCCCTGCCTTTTGCCTAACTTCAGTTAGCTACCTCTTTCTAAACAGCAGTTGTTAATCAGTCTGGATTTATTACCCAAGTATCTGCATAGCTGGCTAGAAAGCATGATGAAAATTATCCCAGAGGTTACACATTCTACAGCAGCTCACCACACTATTTGAGAAGTTTGTGCCTGTCATTATAATAAAGCGCACTGCATTTTTAAAACAGTTCTAAAGGCACAAAAAATGCATGCATCTGTTTAAAAAAATATTTTAATTTCTGAAAGATAAAACAGTAGCCACGCCACTGCTGCATTACTTTTTTGTCATTACTCTGCTTAACCAAGGAACAGAAGTGGTAAGCTAACCCTAAAACTAACTGTGACTCAGGGGAAAGTCCTCCATATTGCAATAGAAAAATCCCCTCTCTCTCTCTCTCTCAATATCCTATACAATATTTTATGTTAAACCGATTCTGAATCAATGTAATGCCCACTAAAGTTGGCAAAAGAGGAATAGTTTCGTAATTCTATGAAAGCCCAGTGGAATCTGAAATAAGAACACTTCTATTGCTAATCTTGCAATGGAAATGACAAGACCAAAGACTTTCCTCAGAGAGAGCAGTTGTTGATTTGTTCTCCTGTTTACACAAGTTTAAAAGTCAATTCAAGTTTAGTATTTAGGCAGTACTATATATTTCTTTATCATTGGTACTACTTTAATTTTGTATGTAAGCATTTTAATCCCTTCATGTTTTAACAAGAAGAGCTTGATCCTAAGTTTTCTGCATGCAGAGTATATGTGTAGTCTCTACAGACACAGTATGGCTTGAGATTTCATGATAAAACATTCTACTGTCATAAGTTAAACTGCTAATGCACAGAGAGGATTCACCCTGTTTATTCAAATTCAAGACAGGATTCCCCACCTTTCCCCCACAATCAACATGGGTGGGGGGAGGCCAAGGTTCATCTCAGATTCAAGTACCAGTCTGGGGCTAGTGGCAGCTTCAGTGCCTGACCTGGTCCAAGGCAGCTCATGCAGCAGAACAGGGGGCTAATGGTAGGGGAAATACAGGGTAGAGGTGGGGAATACATGGAGGCAATGGGACCAGTGGTATACACTTTGGGGGAGGGAAAAGAGGGAGTGCACCTCTTCCCTTCTCCTCTCCCCTGGTCACTTACCCCCAGCCCCAATCTGGCCAGTCTGGGAACTGCTACCACTGCTTCCGCTTGGCCAGGCCTGGCTGGAGCCAGGACACTGACTGCCCCAGAAACAGAGCCAGCACTATCCAGAACATAAGGGACAAGAAGGTGCAGGTGACACGGGGTATAGGCAGGAGAGGGACAGGCACGGGGGG
>NW_005842509.1:975091-976085 GCF_000455745.1 Alligator sinensis | reverse complement strand
GTAGCAGACACAGGCACAAGAGGCAAAAGGGAAAGGCAGCAAGGGGCGGGGGTCTGTCCCCTTGCTCCCTGCTGCAGCTGTGGAGGGATAATTTAACATAATCTTCCAATAATTAGAGTCTATACATGGAAAACTGTAACAAATGTATAATTTATATAATCTAATTATAGGGAGGGTTGTCTTAAATTTGAAGTTGTCTTGGATTTGAGTAAATACAGTACACATTCTAACAATATGTTCCCTTTTGACAAAGTTGGACAACAAGTTTGCGCAGGACTCATTCAATACAAACCCATTCAAATTATACTTGCTCACCACCCCCAAATATAATATGCACCTTGTTTTAGGAAGGTCAAATACAGCAAAAAAGGTTTTTTTCCAGTCATGGCTGATTTCAAGCTACATGGAGCAGGGGCAGAAAGAGGCAAAGTCTGTGTCACTTGCTCTCCTCTTCTTGCTCAGCCAAAAGCTAGAGGTTTAACCCTGTCAGCTACTGTTGAACTGGCAGCGGTTTTTGGCTGCTCAGCCAATTAGGCAGCAGTTGGGACACTACTAAACTTCTGGCTTTTGACTGAGCAGCAGAATTTGCCCTCTCTTGAATGCCCTTCTCCTGCGGGGAAGGGAGGAGGTAGCCAACCCAAGGCAGCCAATTTTGTCATCAT
Organism: Alligator sinensis; assembly: GCF_000455745.1. NCBI lineage: Eukaryota > Metazoa > Chordata > Crocodylia > Alligatoridae > Alligator > Alligator sinensis. The sequence continues at coordinate 975,423 of NW_005842509.1, read as the reverse complement.
CACTATGCCTCCATTCCAGCACAGAAATTAGCTTCCTTACTTAAAACACACAACAATTTTAAATGGCTAAGTTTTCAAGGAAAGATGCATGGGTTTTGTGAGTACATACATGTCTACCCTGAGTCTATTAGATACTGGCACAGAGAACTGCTTTATAGTATGTAGTTTACTGACATGCTTAAATCAGATTTCTCTCTGCCAAAGCATCAAAAGGAAGATTACTTGAATAGTAATGATGTGGTGCCTTTCTGCTAGAAAATGCTTGTATGTTTGACTTACTTTGTAAAAAAAAAAGCAAGGTAGACCAGCATTACCACTCTCCACAGACAGCT
>NW_005842509.1:960672-975060 GCF_000455745.1 Alligator sinensis | reverse complement strand
TGGGTTTTTCCCTAGCTGTCAGTAATTGTTGACATTGAGCAACTGTGCTGCCCAGATGTATTTCTGCCATAAATACTGATGCATTAACGAGTCCATTTCCCAGGCCTGGATTCGTCCACTACTACCTGTGAGAAAGGCATTCTACTGGGAATTGATATGAAAACGTTTTGATTTATATAGACTTGAATAAGAAAGTGAAGTAGTATCATGTGAAATTCCACCTGCAAAGGGTTGCTGTCATGCAGTTCAGCTTAAAGGGACTAAGAAATGCTGTACATATAGAACAGCATTTCCCAACCTTTTTCACCCCGTGGCACGCTTACCTAAATAAAAAAGCACCACAGCACACTGGATGCAGAGCGTCTCCCTCTTCCTTTTACTGGTAATGAATTGAGGAAGGGTGAATTATCATTTCTGTACCTCTTAAACTTTTGAACTTAAGCATAAGCTTGCTTTTTCTGTACCTCTTAAATACAAAAGACATCCTTTTAATGTAAACCAATTCTCTCCCCACAGGCTCAAAAACACACTTTTGGCAACTTATCTGCTGCTCAATTTACTCAAGTCCTAACATAATGAAACTGGTAAACCACCAGCTTCACTAACCTTTCACTCCATCAAAAGTTTGAAATAGGATCTATGACAAGCCAAACCAAACCAATGCATCACACACACACACACACACACACACACACACACACACACACACACACGTCACTATCACTATCACTATTTGGAAAAGCTACATTTAGCATGAGCTGGTTCTCTTAAGTATGATACAGGAAAGGTAAAGGAGCAGAATTCCCTGCTACCATGTACATAAGATAGTCTGAAGTACAAAGCACAAAGGGATACCTCCTCTTTCAACAGATAAGAAAGGATCCATCTAAGACCAACTATCACCAGCATATCAGCTAAGGATTTAACAGGATACTCTCTCTAACATTCCTCTTGCACCCAGATAGATGATGGCACCGCATGGACTAAATATTAACTCCTGAAACCACCAAACTTACAAATGTGGCAGAAATAATGCTTAAAAGAATCTAAAAAGACTCATGGTAGAGGTGATATCTTTTAGACCACCTTGTATTACTTATTAGACCATCTTTTTATAATTTTATTAGACTACCTTTATTTATTGGTCTACTAAAAGATATCACATCTCTACCACAAGTCCTGATTGCTTTTTCCTCTAGACTAATACAGCTACAACCTGAATACCAGATCTAAAAAGATATACCTTTTTTAAACTGACATGACTAAATTTAGTGTTCCTTTTCAGTACTTCTATTTATTTTGGCTGAGTAGGAGTCCTTCATTTTGGATGACATTGAAATACATAAAACCATACCCCACATCCTTTTCTCTTTCATAACAGATATGGTAACCTGGTTGAGCTTTCCAAGGCAATCTTTCAAACCTGATGACCTCTTCAGAAAACCTAAATGAAAACGTAAATTTAATGGCATATCCTATTGGTACTGCCTGTAGAAGCCAATGCTCACAGTTGTGTTAGCACAGGACAGCACTTAATTCCAAATCAAGTGCCTACTCAGGTGGAGACAGCCAATCGATCTCCCTACTCTTTCAAACAGCACTTTTTTAATCTAAAGAGAATTCAGAGAGATGCAGGTTTTCTTGTTTTATGGATGGAATCACAGGTGTGCAGCAGCTGCTGGCTGGGAAGCACAATAAAGAACTGGACTGACGGAACTAAAGATTTTAACTCCACAAATTCCTAAAGAAAGGATATTAACTCAAAATTGTTCTGACTGCACATTCTGAAAAGAAGGAACAAAAACTTTAATGGTAAGTGTCACAACCCAATGATTTTGGTGCCTCGGCACGATGGAATTTTCCCGCCACATGAGAGCCTTTTGCACAGCAAAGGTTTTTCTGCTGCAACAGAAAACCCCGGTGCAAGAGAGTTCCCGCCATTTGAATGCAAATTTGTGTTCCGCTATTGGCCAGTTCTAAATTATTCCTACGTGGCGGCTAGTAATTGGCTTGCTAGCCGTTTAAAATTTTGTGCGACTTCCGCCCAAGTCGGAGAACTTTGAGCATGCTGCAGAGTGCCTCTAAAGAGATTTGACTTGCGCATAAGCTAATCGATAGACTGATCACCTATCGATTCTTCTCCCCGTCGCCGAGCACAATCCTTCGACGTACCCTTTCCCTGCCGGCTTAATTTGTGGACGGATTCGCTGGCCTGAGCCTTGCCAGCTGGAGCAACTCTCGGAGTTGTTTAAGCGACCAAACCACCTGCGTCGCGGCTACAAGCAACGTAAGTAAAGCTCTTTGCAACCAATATGCGTTGTCTGCCTCTCCATTCACCAGCCCGCCCAGCAACCAAGTAATTTCTAAATCACCTCGAGTCGGCTCTGGCCGTCCGAGACAGTAAGGAGTTCAGCTATTAAAAGGATGCAATGTCATGCCAATTAGTCTTCTATTCAAGATACAGTCACATTAAATTCAGATAGAAAAGACTTTAAATGTTTGGGCATTAGAATTTAATGAAAGAGTTATGACAAACTATTCTACCAAGATGCAGATTCCAGGTATTGGCAATATTTTCCCTGCTTCACAACTGATAAGTGTTCTCTTTCCACTGAACTGACAGATGGCAGGTACCAATCTAAACCCTGAGTGGAGGCAAATTTCCCACAGTATAGTAGTAGCAGTAACAAAGAGGATAAGTTTGTATATTAAAGAAAATTTGGATGGAAAGGGCATATGAGCTAGTCATGGGAGTTGGGGAAGGACACCTCTCTCAGGTTCTTAAGGGAAAGCCAGATGCATTTGGGAAAAAAAAAACATGAGATACCTATACATGAGTGTGGAGGCTGTTCTGACATGCTGGAATTCCAAAACCTGATTAATTGAGTCTGCTGGAGCGTGGCAATTACTGCGCTCCAGCAGCCTTCTGAGTCTCGTGCATCAGTGTCCCCACACTTAAAAATGGCAGCAGAGGTGCTTGAACTAAAGCTTGTCAAATGAGCTTTAGTTCAAGCGCCCCCACTGCCATTTTTAAGCGTGCACTGATGCACGAGACAGGGCAGAGCTTTAGCGTGGCTCCAAGAGCCACTCTAATAAATTAAAGCACTGCCCACCCTGCCCCCCAAGCACATGTAAAAGTGCCCATGATGGTCTCCTTGCTAAACAGAATTAAGTGGACTGTTAATCAGGTAGTCTTGGCCAACCTGATCTATGACCCTATGCTACATTTCTCTCTCTGAACACCAATATCGACTGGAAGATCAATGATGCATTAAGAACTGCCTCTTGATCCAGGAACTAAACCAAGAAAAAATAGATGAAATTGTTCATGAAAACTAAATGAAATATTGGGTTTCAAACTCTTTTACACTTCAGGTGGATAGCAGGGAAGAAGTTAATATTATTTGCCTTAAAGAATTAAAAAAAAACTGCTCATGAACTTTGAATATGTATTGATGATGCTGTCTTATGAAATTTCCCTAGTTTTGAAGAGGTGAGAAACAAGCAATTTTTAATCAGCATTTCCAGACTGACAGTAGGTAAAAGATCCTAACATTATTATTGACTGACCATGAACAAGCCAACCAACAAACATCCCATTCACATTTCTTTGAAAACCCCTTAGAAGCGCCACTCCTATAACTGCAGGAGAAACTTGGGAAAGACATTACAATAGTCAAGAGTCACCCTATAGGCTTGCCTGACTTACCATTTGGCAGGCACAGGAGAGAACATTCACATCAACATCTAATGTACTGAGAATATGAAGAATATTCTGGAAATCCAAGTAATTTCTGAATCAACAAGACTGAACTCTGCTTGCACCAATTCTGGATCTTCTGGTGAATATGCCAGATTTTTATGATCCGTCTCTCCTGACACATTCAAAATACATTTATGGAGGAAATTGCTCAAAAGAATTTCTGCTTCAATCAGTCGAGTCACAGATGATCCTTTCACACTACTTTTTCTAGGAGCTGCACTTTCTTCTAAAATGTCATCCAGCAAAACAAGGTATTTAAAAGGTACTCTAAAATTCAGTAAAATACCTCTATGCAGATGAACTGTTCAATGGGGCAAATGTTTTAATAAAGCTTTAGCAACATGCAAGCCTTTAAAGGTTAATCAAGAAACTTAATAGATCATTCCTTATTAAGGTGTATAAAATAAATGCAGTGTATCCCAGCCAAAAGTATAAATAGCTTCTTGATGGCTTTAGTGCCACTTTGGCACACAGTGAAGCCTTTGACTCTTTTCACCTGGAAAAGAGATATAGAAAAATCCAGTAAAATTATCATGGCAGAAATAATAATGCCCCTCCTCTCCTGAGTTAGGAACCTAAAAGTGTCTTAAGAAACTTAAACATGTTAAGTTTAGTCACATTTTCCTCATATAAGCAAGAGTAGGTAGGGGTAGTACATGAACATACTTAACATTGATAGAAACAAAGAGGCCTGAGGACTTGAGTCTCTAAAAGAAATGTATTTAATTATTTAAAAATCCATGCTTCAGTATACAATCGCTGCTTTTTCAATCCCAATGAAAAAAGAATAAAGCTGGTAAATGAGTCCTTAAAGAAATCAAGATTATTGCATTATATGTTGTGTTTTTTCTCAAAACTAGATATCAGCTATACTTGCTTAATTTCTAATTCAATCCTAAAATAAATCTAGTGTTAATAGTACCATGATATTGAAACGGATTAAGGCAAACAAAATAATTATTATCTACCTTACAGCAACTGTAATTCTTAGAGATATGGTATCCACACATACTCTGCTTCTGGTGCTCTTGCAATTCACATGCGAGACTGGATTCTTTCTAACAGCAAGGGTTGTTGGGACCACATCCAAGTCCTGGCCATGAACCTGTTTCTGGCTGCTGAGCCCATGAGTAGGATAGCCAGATTTTCCAATTAGCTCCTTAGCCAAAAATACTTCCACAGAAATATCAAGAAGTCCATGTGCCCCAAGTATCTCCATATGCCCCAAGTACCTCCCAGAACCATCATAACTGACATGTGTCCATTCTTTTAAAACAGGGGTGCTCAACCCCCAACCCACAGGCCAGATCCAGCCCACAGAGCCATGTCATCTGACCTGCAGAACACACCAAAAGTCTGAAAATTTGGCAGCAGGAGAGCTGTTAATTGCTGCTCCCCTGCTGCCAAATTTCCAAACCTGTGGGGAACCCTGGGGGCACGGCTCTGTTTGCCAGGCCTGGGCAGTATAAGTGAGATCCAAGCAATGTGGTGGGATCTGGCCTGCAGACTGCCCCAGACCACTCTTTTGGCCCGCAAGGCCAAAAGGTTGAGCATCACTGTTTTAAAGGACTGTTCATACAGATTCTACTTTTGACAATCAGCAGGCAGTTGAACATTTATAGGGAGTAACCTACTTCATTTGTGTAGGTTATTAAGTGTGAAATCTGGGATTGTCTGCGAAATCAACAACAAACAAAACTTAATAAAAATAAAATGCTGAGTCCCCAGTGGGAGCCAGCGGTCCTCACTGCCAGAAGAGGAAGGTGCCAGCTGGCGGGGCAGCATGAAGCATGGCAGACAAGATGACGGCTGCCCCTTCGTCCTTCTGCTGGGGCCTCTCTGCCAATCAATATCAAGGGTTGGGACAGCACAGAGGACAGTCATCAATGAAGATGGTGGCTCCCTCCCTTCCCCTCAGGCCTCTCTGCCAATCAACGCCAAGAGGCAAAGACATCACAAAGTGCTGGCAGAGATCAGCTCTGTGCACCGTGAGCGAGCCACAAAAAAACCTTTTGTCTCATCATGATTTAGGTAGGTCCCTATTTATAGGGCATGTACAGAAGCTGCAGGATAATCCTCCTCAAAACAGTGTCTGACCTGGATGCTTAATCATAGAAACACATGAGTAGCTAGAGACCGATATTACTGACCTGCATTTTTCCAATATGGGATCACTACCCAGGCAAATTAGAGTAAAGCTGCTTGAAGCACCATTTGTCCAAGGGAACCTCTTAGTTTAATCACTGACATAACTAGTCTTAACACAGACCAGGATCTGCTTAGACAGACTTTGGAAGTGTATGGAATATCCCTCAGCCCTCTTAAATACCGTGAAGTGTTTAGATCAGGGGTAGGCAACCCCTGGCATGTGTACCAGACCATTGCACACAAATGCATTTTGCATGGCGCACACACCACGGTGCGGACAGCAGGGGAGCTGTGAGGGCCCAATCTTTGTTGTGGAAGTGCAGCCCCGGCCTCTTTCCTGCCGTCCACCTTGAGGCATGCATGCACCCACCATTGGCAACAAAAGCTGGTCTGGGGTTTCATACACCCCTGTACAGCTGCCTGCACCCAGGCCCCCATCGTCTGCCCCTGGCATGCCAACATCTTACAAATCAAGGTTACAGGTCTTTTTGGCACTCTGCTCAAAAACTTGCCGACCCCTGGTTTAGACTGTACCTAAATGGCTTGGTTCTAACTAAATAAAAAACAAAAGCTCTCAACATCCAGCAACTAGAGTTTCAATTTATCCAGAGTACAATGCAATTAAAGTGCAAGTTGTGCCTGACCAACTTGATTTCCTTCTATGATAAAACGTAATAGGCTCTGTGGTTGATGGGGGTGAAGGGGGCATTGGTGTGTGGAAAGAATGGTGGGTGTGATTTATCATAGGCGGGGGTAAAGAGGATAGGTAAAAATATAGGACTGAACCCATCAGTCCAATGAAAACTAAGCTACGATCCTAAGAAGAAAGGATCTAAGAAAACATAACTGACAAAACATGAATGAATATCTTTAAAAATATCAGAACTGCTTAATGCAAGGTGACCACATAGCCTTGAACTGCAAGGTGGCTATCAGAGATTGGCACCCAGCCCACTGTTCTGAAACTGAAGGACATTTCAGGTCTTTCAGGGAAAGCAGGTAGTCCAGTATCTTAGACATCAAGGTCGTTAGTGATCAAGATTTGTTTTTGGAACAACCATAATAGGAAATCTCTACCATCTGGCCTTAGATGTCAGTCTGGTTTAAGGTTTCTCTTTCTGTTACAAGATATCCTGAACTGTGGCAGATAGTTTCTCTCTGTGTCTCATTATTCAGGCAGCATCCACACCATCGGGTGCAATGTCATCAGATCGAGGTACTGTGGTTCTACAAGATTAGTTCAGGCAAGAGAGGCAAAGTGGTCTCCTAAACTACTGATCTGTTCATAAGAACATTAGTGCTCTTGGACACAATGATGCAAATGATGTCTTGCATAATACCCTATGTATCACAGATATAAAAGAACGGATATGCCAGATCTGGAACCCTCAGAGTGAGGGGAAGCAAGAGCTTGTGAGCTCCTCTGGAGAATCACCTTCTGGTATCTGTCACCTAAGTGTGTTGCAGGGTCTACTCATGTGAACCTTATTAGCAAAAGCTGTGGAAAATTGAAGTTCAGATGACTCATTACTATCAGATAAACCTCTGATTAGCCTGTCCACTAGATTATTACTCATGCTGGGAGAGTTAAGGCCCATCAGTAGGACAATAAAAGACAGTCCCACAATCAGATGAATTCCTGAGAGGACTCAACTTCATCTGGTCTGCTGATGTAATGCATTGCTGCCATATTGTCCATAAGCATTTGTTAGCCCCAGAAGAGCTCTGCATGCCAACCAAATTGTTTTGACTTTCACCAAAATGCCCTAAGGGGATCTTTTACTTTAAATTCTCAACTAGTTGAGATAATCTCTCTCAGTACTGAGCAGCATCTCTACCGTACACTTGGATTAAACCTGTTTCCCACCTTAGTGTGGTCAGGACTCTGAGGGATACATAGTCCTCAAATAATCCATGCTAGCGGAATCATTTCAAAATAACAATTTAATATAACAAACTACCTCTCCTTAACTAATCTGAAGTCAGTCAAGCAATCTTTTCTACATAAAGAGCTCCCAATATATTACCACGGCCATTAGGTCTAAAATGATCTTTGGCTGTATAAACAAAAGGACACTGGGTAGGTACAGGGAGGTTAAATTACTTCAGTATCTAACACTGATACAACTCTTGTTGGCAACTGTCCAATTCTGGTATATGTAGTTCAAAAAGGATGTTGAAAATTCAGAGAGAAATTAGAGGAAGAACCATGAAAATTATTGCACTAGCAATTCTCAACAAGGGTACTACAAGATCCTTTTACAGCTGAATATAAAAACTGTTAGCTATGCAAACCCCAACACATGATTCACAAGATAAACCCAGTGATTTCAAATAGGAAGCCAGTGTGTCAAAAACGTACTGACCTGTTTTTGAGTTCTTTATAACAGACGAACTGCTTAATTAGTTTTCCATAGTCAAAAAATGAGTGAAAGTTAAAACCTGCCATTTTCCAAGGTGGGCCTTAAGTTTAATGAGGTTGAGAACCACCAAAAACAAGCCTTATCCTGAAAAGACCTCTGGAGTTCTGTTCATCTTATCAACAAGAAAATCATCAAGGGTGACTGGATAAGTCTTAGTAACAATACAGGCAACAAAAATGTTGTTAATGACTTTTCCGTCTAGTAAACAAAAATATTCCAAAAACCAATAGCTAAAGGCTGAAGCTAGAGAAATCAGTTTAAAAAAGTATGCATTTTCTTGTTTTAGACCCAACTATAACCTATGGGCCAGACCCAGCCCATGGAGCTACATCATTTGGTCCATGATTCTCCACATAGGTCTGGAAATTTGGTGGTGGGGGAGTGTCGCAGCATTAAGTGCCACAGCTCTGGCTGCCACCTTTCCCCAACAGACAAATTTCCAGACCCAGGGGGAGCCCCACAGGGAGGATGACATGACACAGAGCATAGGGCCGCACTTGACACCGCACTGGGTTCCACACCCAACTCTGTATGCCATCCCACAAACAGACCCCCTATCCAGCCCAGAGAATGGCTCCAAACCACTTACCTGGCCCCCTGGCTAGATGGGCATCACTGCTTTAGGTAGTGCATGTAATTAATCATTACAACTTTCCACAGGAATTTCTCATGTCACTGCAAATTTTTAAAAGCAAAAATGAATCTTTTCCAATAGATAGCTCTAGTTCTAGCAATAATTTAAATCAGGGAAGTCTTAGTCTTTTATTGGCAGTGTAGATGATCACAAGGGTACCTTCCAATTACTACCTCCACACAGAATAAATGCCAAAAGTATAGTTTTTTTCTGTAAGTTGTAAAATTAGATTACTCAAGCTGATGCTTTTAAATTTATATAAAAGTAAAGAGAGACAAAGACTAAGTCATGCGCTGATTGATATGTCTGCAGAATCTATCAATGCATTGTCTACAATGTTATAAAGGAGATATTAGGCAACAGTCATATCCTTGAGGATATTTCATGTTATGTTGGAAACAACATAAACAGGAAACAGGAAAATCCTTTGGAAGTGCCCAATGCACGATTAGCCTATGTAACCATCGCCTACTGTAGAAGAAGAAAACCCCAGGCCTTAATTTCTGTTTAAGAAGTTAATGGTGGAATTTTCCATAAACACTGAGCAGACCTATGAGGTCAATAGGTCAAACCATAGTTTTCCCGCCTTTGCAGTTTCGCGCCCTTGCAGCTTTCTGGTTCCAACTAGTTCTCTGTTTAACTTGTTATAGCCTGTCGTGTGACCTAAATTGAAACATAAAAGGTTTGCTTTGACTGTCTGTGGTGGAGAGGCTCGGGTCCCCCCCCCGCCCCCCAGCTGCTCGTAAATAAAGGGTCTCTGACAACTTCGTGACCAAACAACAGAGTGAAGCTTGTTTCTTCCACACTACTATACTTCTAGTAATCATAAGACAGAAGGAAAGAGGATTTCCTGGGTTAATTCTGTTATAAAGAAAAGGGAAAACCTCATTCAACCACAGTCAGGTTGACAGAAAACCAACCAACTCCAAGATTTTATTTCAGTTTTTGTTTTTGGTGGTTCTGAAACGGTGGGTTGCCAGGAGAATTCTTTAGAATTTTGGACTTTGCAACTTAACCCACAACAGTGATTATAGTATTGCTCAGCTAGAGAAAGGCATCTCTATCCATCTTCAGTAGTAGTTCCATCCTCTGGGACATTTCCAAATAAAAGCTATGATTGTTACTACTGGAGAAATGGAATTCCTAAGGAAAGTAGAACCTTACTAATATTTCTCTGATAATAACATACTCCCAGAATGCAATCTTTTTAGGCTTGGCAAGAGCGAGTATTTTTAGACTGAACAGCTCTACAAAACATATACACATAATATACCTACTGCTGCTATCAGTTTGAAAACTGTTTTTTGTTTTTCTTTTCCCTTTGAGGTATAAATTTTAAATCCAGATCTAGGTCAAATTAATTTCTAGATGACAAGATGGATGCCACAGCTTCTGCAAGAGATGTCCATACTTATACAACTGATAAAAACACACCTCTTTAATATACTGCTACATGGGAAGTTGTTAATAATTGTCATCAAGAAGTTCTTTGATCTGTACACAAATACAGACCAGGTTAAAAATGATGGACTTGAAAGGAGCAGTTAAGCCAAATGTTATGCAGGAAACCTGCAGAAGGCACTGCCAAGTTGTACATCCACATGACAAGGCATGATCAGAGCTAAACCGAGCTGGCTGAGGGGATTCCCTAATTGCACATGCAGTGGCTATGGGGAAGTGGTAAAGAGAGAGAGCAGGAACAGCAGTTATAAATACCTTACGAGGGAACAGAATAACCATGCTCCTCAGAGTGCAGAAATAGCTGGAGGGGGTGATATGGAAATGTTAAGCAAGAAACATCCATTTCTTTATATTGAAGGAAACCTAATTTTTGCTTTTAAACAATTAATACACATGTGTCTTGCAAAGATATACTCAACTCATACCCTAATGGAAATAAGTCAGGAGGTTCCAAATAAAGCTAACTGCTTGGGCCAAAGGGGCCAAAATATCTTCAACTGTTGGCAATGGAGGTTTTGCTACCTTTACCCATTTGTAAGGGTACCCAGGCCTGAATGCTAAAAAGTTCAAGTCGTTTTCAAAGTTCTTCCTAATAGCAAAAAAGTATGCAAATTAGATTTGTGTAAAGCAAAAGGTATCTAAACTCAGTTATTCACCTTGTGTAATGAAGGAGAATTCTATCCAATTCACCTTAGAAAGCTGAAGTTTGAAGTTTACCTTAGAAATTACTTAAGATTGCCATTCCAGGGTTGCCTCAGGTTAAATAAAATGTTATATAATTTAGAATAGGATTGGTTCATTTAAACACAGCAAAAAAAATAAAGAACCTTTTAAAATTTGTTTAAGCCACCCAAATCCTCTTTTTATGCCATAATACTTCAAAAGACAGACACTATCAAAGATGGTCCAAGGACTGAGAAAGGTAGAATGCTGGTACAGTTTGTTTTACATAGATGATTCCCATTAACAGTGATCTTAAACCACATAAATTATAACAACTTTTCCTACACCTTTTTAAATGGATTTCCAACTCCTACACGAAAGTATACTCCTACCATGGAACCTTAGAAAGCAGATGCTGTAACATCAGTTACTAATTAATGTTGTCAATCCTTTGGGATCTTAGCAAATACATATTTGTAGTTGGCAATGATGCAGCAGATTGCTATGCAGGATTGCTACATTTAACTTAATACCTCAAAAAAAAAAAAAAAAGGGTAATTAAATCCTTATGTCAGGTTTGTATCACTTCTGTAAAAAGGTATGATAATACAGAACACAATGACAACTTATTTTCTAGAAATGATTACTGTAACACATTCATCTAACTTCAAGATTAGAAGATACCTTATTACTTTGCAATTAGAAGAAAAAACAGTTTACAGATGTCTAGATTGCAGCAGCTGTCAAAGGATTTTTAGAATTTGTTCTCCCCGGAGGAACTTACAACATCACTCATTACTTACAAACTCTGCAAATACTCCTAGGAAATCTGTACAACTGTTCCAAAAAGTGTGCTTGAAGAAAAAATTGTTACTATACAGATATGCTAAGTGAAAAAATGGGATTTTAAAACAGCTTTCCATCTTGCTCTGTTCTGCTCTAGTCCTAAAATAATAAATAAGTTAGATTATAATGCTATTCTTTCCCCTTTACTGTTGGGTAGAAAAAAAAAAGGGCCTAATTAGGATTTTTTGGCTTTAAACGCTTTGAATTTTCTATTCCCCTGTAATTGCCCCAAAGGGTTATTATTCTGCACTCAGGTGAAACTAAAACTACAAAATACAGAATACAAACAAGTCAAAATATTTATACCATGATCATAAATGGGGTACGAGAGTCAGGACTATTTTCTTAAACATTTCCATGATTTAAGCAGCTGAACCAACTGTATCACTCAAAGTCAGTGAGGTGTTTCACGTTTTTCTCAGTACTGTACAGTATTATTCATACTTAGTCCTAAACCTATTTACTAATTAGGCTGGGTACTTGCTTAAATATTGACACATCCTAGCCACTCAAATTCATACTATGCCAACATGCAACAGCTGACAGCAGCTCAAACAAAGACCTTTAAATTCCTCTAAGCCAGTTGTTCTCAACCTTTTTAGAGATTCAAGTTTTCACTCTTTTTTGCCTACAGAAAAAGAATGCAGCAGTTTCTTCCATTACAAAGAACTCAGAATGGCCACAAATATGGACTTCTATTTGAAATCTCTGGGTCTATTTTGTGAATCATGCTCATAAATCGAACAGTGCTAATACTGTGTGGCACCTCATAGCACACTTGAAAGGATCTCAAGACACCCCAGAGGGTGTCTGCTGAGAATCACTGCTCTAAGCTCACACTAACAAAGGTTCTGAGCTTACAGATCAAAGAAATGCTGCAATACCAAGCTTTGTTTGAACAAGAATGGTACTCTGGGGGATATCACATGAAGTAACAATGAGATGCAAATAACGATAACATTTGCATAAATAAAAATACAGATCCCAAATTAACTGGTTTAGTTTTGTTTTGTTAAGGGTGTATATCAGTCTGTTCACCTTCCCAAAATCAATTTTAGTCAGGATTTTCTCTCCAGTCCTAATGACCTAAACATCCAAGCAACTTGAACACCACTACAAAACATACCATGCCACCCAACCGCAGATTCATCATTCATGTAATTGTGTATCTTAGTACTCAATTACATCACTATCGTTACTTCCTGTTTTTATTCCCTTCTGTGCACCTAGAACAAATTCCTCAAGTCTTTAAATCGAGTTCCAACTTACAACTGTCATTGTTTCAGTTCAAGTTTATTAAATAAGCCAAAGCAGTAACTGTTAGTTGTAATACTTCTTGAGCTAAACTTAACTTCTGTGTAACAGGAAAGATGAGCTCATTTCTGTTACTGCATCTGCAATTCTGAAGTTGTGAAATATCTTTCAGTTCATCTACTCTAAAACTGTCCTTTATGTACATGCAGTTTATGCAGTCAGAATCATATTTTTTGACAAATCTCAAAAAAATAAGCTAAATGAATTACATATCCCCAGAATCTTCAGTATCCTTCAGACTGTAGTAACACACTAGGTTAATAACTTTATTTGCAGAAAAAGTTTGGTTTTAAACATATGTTCTCCATTATAAGGACTGATAGCTTGAAGGGATAAAACAGCTTAGTTCATGACCTGGCCCATCTCTTACATTAAAGAAAGATTCGACTGCTCACCAAAACCAGAACACTAACCTTTAGCTGCCCTCCTTCTACATTAACAAAGACGGCGTTTTGTACAGCACAGGACTATTCCTGTGGGTGGCGAATTGGCTAGAGGGTCGCACCCAGAGAGTCGTTGTGGATGGGTCGGTTTCGACCTGGAAGGGTGTGGGCAGTAGGGTCCCGCAGGGCTCGGTCCTTGGACCGATACTCTTTAATGTCTTCATCAGCGACTTGGACGAGGGAGTGAAGTGTACTCTGTCCAAGATTGCGGATGACACAAAGCTATGGGAAGAAATGGACACGCCGGAGGGCAGGGAACAGCTGCAAGCAGACCTGGACAGGTTGGACAAGTGGGCAGAAAACAACAGAATGCTGTTCAACAAGGAGAAATGCAAAGTGCTGCACCTAGGGAGGAAAAATGTCCAGCACACCTACAGCCTAGGAAATAACCTGCTGGGTGGCACGGAAGTGGAAAGGGATCTTGGAGTCCTACTGGACTCCAAGATGAACATGAGTCAGCAGTGTGACGAAGCCATCAGAAAACCTAATGGCACTTTATCATGCATCACCAGATGCATGACGAATAGATCCAAAGAGGTGATACTTCCCCTCTATCGGGCACTGGTCAGACCGCAGTTGGAGTACTGCGTGCAATTCTGGGCACCGCACTTCAAGAGGGATGCGGATAACCTGGAGAGGGTCCAGAGAAGGGCCACTCGTATGGTTAAGGGCTTGCAGACCAAGCCCTACGAG
>NW_005842509.1:948871-959040 GCF_000455745.1 Alligator sinensis | reverse complement strand
GTCCTACTGGACTCCAAGATGAACATGAGTCGGCAATGTGACGAAGCCATCAGAAAAGCCAATAGCACTTTATCATGCATCAGCAGATGCATGACGAATAGATCCAAAGAGGTGATACTTCCACTCTATCGGGCGCTGGTCAGACCGCAGTTGGAGTACTGCGTGCAATTCTGGGCGCCGCACTTCAAGAGGGATGCGGATAACCTGGAGAGGGTCCAGAGAAGGGCCACTCGTATGGTTAAGGGCCTGTAGACCAAGCCCTACGAGGAGAGACTAGAGAAACTGGACCTTTTCAGCCTCCGCAAGAGAAGGTTGAGAGGCGACCTTGTGGCTGCCTATAAGTTCATCACGGGGGCACAGAAGGGAATTGGTGAGGTTTTATTCACCAAGGCGCCCCCGGGGGTTACAAGAAATAATGGCCACAAGCTAGCAGAGAGCAGATTTAGATTGGACATTAGGAAGAACTTCTTCACCGTTAGAGTGACCAAGGTCTGGAACGGGCTCCCAAGGGAGGTGGTGCTCTCCCCTACTCTGGGGGTCTTCAAGAGGAGATTGGATATGCATCTAGCTGGGGTCATCTAGACCCAGCACTCTTTTCTGCCTACGCAGGGGGTTGGACTCGATGATCTATTGAGGTCCCTTCCGACCCTAACATCTATGAATCTATATTCCATATTTTCCATTTTCATTCTGTAAAATTAAGCATGAAGGCCTCTTTTTCAGGAACCAACCGGTTTCCCCAATGTCAAACATTTGATTATCAAAAAATGTTTCTTTCTGTAAAAGGAGAGTCACCAACACAGAACAAAAGCTGAGAACCACTGATGACTCTGAAACTCATGCCTGAAACTTGGGCCTACTCACAAAAGTTCAAATACAGAATAATAATGCTACCTGCATATTGCAAGAGGATGCAAGTTTATGGCTAGGCCATCTAAGAAGGAATAATGAAGTATCTCTTCCAGCTTATCTTGCTATATTCAGAACAATTTCAAGCCGACTCTTAGTTGTCTGGTGTGTAACCATATGAAATGTCTATCCTTGATTTATTAGTATGGTAAAATTTCTTTTGCGACTAACTCGTGTTTATGTGCAGGAAGAGACATTCTCCATATGTAATAGATGTCTCCTCCTGATTTAGTATGTTTTTCCTGGCTGTTAATCAGTTTCTTAATATGTTTCAAACTGGATAACCTCTTGTTACCAAAGAAGGTAACTCATTCAAATAAAAAATTTCTGATAACCAGCAGGTTTTTCCTGTCAATTACTGCTTGGAACGCTCTCTTGATTTACACAACAAAAAGAATGCTTTGAAGATGCTAAACTAAGGGTATCAAAAGGCAGTAAAACAGCAAACAGCGTGCGCGCTTCAAGAGTGAGAAATCTTTCTGACACCAGTTGCTGATGCACCCGACTTACTTGAAAAGTTGAAGAGAAACAAACCACCTCTATGTTGCCTGTTTGGTGAGAAATCATCACCTTATAGCTAATTACTGGACTTTGATTGGTTTGGGCTCACTTGACTTGATTTTAAATACCTGTAGTAAATAAAGCTTTTCTTTCTGTCACTCATCGAATGAGGTATCATGTCAATCCCTGGGCTAGTCCGGAATCCTAGGTTTTTATTGCTAACACCACTGATATAGAGGAAAACATATTTACCTTCAGAAAGGAATTCAGGTATTCTGTGAAGGATTTACTTAAAGACATTCTCAGGACTTTTGCGGGGAGGGACAGAGTCAGGAAAATCACTGCATAAATTCTTACATCCCATATAATAGAAACATAGGTTTGATAAGGACCTGAAGAGATGATTTGGCCTAACTTCCTGCATTGACAAAGATCAAGTACACCCAAGCCACCACAACAGAGTTGTACCTAAATGTGTTCTTACAGACCTTCAAGACTCAGTGGTTCTGTAACCTCCTCAAGAAAGCCTGCTTCAGTGTTTCTCCACCCCAGCTGTTAGGAAGCCTTTACTAATATGCAACCTGAATCTTCTCTGCAGCAAATGAAACTGGTTTCTTCTGTTCCTTCCCCCAGTAACCGGGGGAAGGAGCAGCTGACCACCAGCCACTTCATAACAACCTTTTATGTATGGCATGACTTGTAACAACCCACCCCACTGCCCTCCCCCAAAAAGGCTCAGGACAGCTTACAATAAAATAAAGTTAACTTAAAAATGAATAAAATATTAAATAGGGTAATATGTAACTAAACAAACTATACAAACAATACCCAACATTTAAAAATTCCACTCAGCCACTCCTGCTCCCCTCCCTCCCTCAGTGCAGCCTTGCTTTCTAACCCTTTTTTTCACTTCCTCCATTAAAGACACATATTTGCTTCCCATATTTCCCCTCCCACTCCTCACATATGACCCTCCCAAGCCCATACCTCCCTGCCACAACTGTCACCAAGATCCACTCATCCTCTCCCTCCCCGCCCCCCATGAACGCATTATTCAATTTAAAAGAATTATAAAAAGAGACACCAGAAATCCCAAAGAGCACCCAAACCTCTTAGCTTTGATGCTCTTCCCTAGATTCTCTCCAGTTTGCCTGCATCTTTCTTAAAACCTTATGATCAAAACTGGACATGGTATTCCAGTTAAAGCCTCACCGACACCACAGGGTAGATCAATTATGTCTTACAAATAATGCTCTTATTAACATATCCCAGAATGAGATTTGCCTTTCTTCAATTGCATCACATTTAGTGAACCACAATTAGTTTGAGAGACACTCTGACCTTCGGTACCTTTTCTACAGCACTACTGCTTAGACAATTGCTTCCCATTTTCTAGTTGTGCAGTTGGCTTCTCTTTCCAAAGTACAGTAGTAGTTTGTACTTGTTCCTTCAGAATTTTATCTTACTGATTTCAGACTCTTTCATCTGGATCATTTTGACTTCTGATCCAGTCCTCCACCAAGCTTTCAATTTCCTCCTCCCTCCCAACTTGGTGTCATGCTTATATTTAAAGTTTATAAAGCACACTCTCAAATGCCATCACTTAAGTAACTAAAAATATTGATGAGGACTGGGCCCAGGTCAGACCACTAGGAGACCCATCTGAGATGCCTTTCCTGTTAGACAGGGAACCACAGGCTACCTGCAGGATGACTCCAGTCAAACAGGAACCAGGTACCTTTGTTTTACTGTCAGCAAGGAGATGAGAATGGGAGCTGTGGCAGAGCCATGCTGCTTCCAGCTGTGCCCACACCACTGCCCCTTCTCCCTGCCATCCCCCCACCTCCACTGGCTGCAGCTTTCAGCCCATGGGGAGTTGTATTTGGCTCTTCTAGCTTCAAGTTGTGCCCACCCTGTAGCTGGGAAGCAGGGGTTGGGGGGAGAGAGGGAGAAAGGGGAAGTAAAGGGGGATGGGGAAGCAGAGGTAGCATGAACACAATTTCTAGCTCCCCAACCCCGGTGCAGCCCCCTACCAGCTAGAAGTTGAACCAGCATACAGCAAGGGAAAGGAGTGGGAAGAAGCAGCTGCAGCACAGGCACAGGCAGAACCCTCCAACTTCACAGGCCATATGTTGCCAGCCTTTGCCATAGATGATGCCCAGCAGGGTGGATAAAAATCAATGATTTTAAAAAAACAACAAAAAAAGATTTTTATAAATTTAAATCTTATTTTATATTTTATTAAGATTTGTTAAATAAAATAAACATATAAAGATAGTTTTAATTTAAGATATGTCAAAGCTCAAATATATTATCATGGAATAGGGATTATAACTTCTAATTATATACTAGTTGAGACAATATATTAATGTAAACTTTTTAGAAAAGTTATATAAATAGGTCAAAACAAGCCATGGACTATATAAGGGTCCCGATCTTATGGGGTTCCCAGAGACTCCTCTATAGATTAATAAAAATTAAAGAAAACCACTCCACCCAATGGGACTCAGTGCCCAGTACAGAATATCCCCTTAAGCATCTCTGTGATGCTCACTTTCAGTTCTCAAACTGCAGATTTGTGTCTCCAGAGATCATAGGAAGACAAGGTTATTTGGGTAGATGTGATATCTTTTATTAGGCCAACTAAATAATTGAAAAAATTGTTCTTTGCAAGCAATTAACACCCTTCTTCAGGCATAGGAAGAGTTTGTTGTCTCCAGAGATAGCATCCTTGTTAACAGCAGTACAGTAAAATCGCTGTTATCCAGCATCCCTATAACCAGCAGGGTTTTCAGTTAATGCAGAGCTGGGGGGGACGGACGGACACGACACGACACACATGCAGTGGCAGCAGCCGCATACAGTGACGACAGCTGCAGGGTGCAGCATGGATTGGTGCAGGGCAGCATACGTGGAGAAGCGACAGCACAAGCTGCCGTGTTCAAGCTTCCCCCGCCCTCCCAGCCGATGGAGTGGGGGGTAGCGGTGGCCACACACGGTGGTCGGTGGTGGCAGTGGTTGCCGTGTACGAGCTTTCCCCCACCCACTCCTCGCATCCAGCCAGCTGGCCAGAAATTCCAGTTAGTAAAGTATTCCGGCTATTTAAATGCCAGATAGTGGAGATTTTACTGTATATGGAGATGAGAGAGAACCAACTTAATTACCCACCCACCAGCGTTGTTGTCTCTCTGAAAGTTTGTGTACATTAGGTCAAGCCCTTACCTTTCTCTTACAGTGCAAGGCTTCAAGAAATTAAATGAATAAAGGATATTAAACAACAAGAACACACTTTTTGTAGAAAACAATGATTAAATTGAGGCTTCCTGACCACCGATTTAAATCATGATTTAAAATCCTGATACCTAGTTCCGTAACTTTCCCATTTTCTACCCACTCACACGTATACAGACATTTTCATACAAGTGATCTGAGGAACTATGGCCACACAATACAGTTTCAAAAGTCTTACTGAAGTTATATCCCTATTAGGCTGGTTATTCTGCCAAAGGAAGAAATCAGATAGGTTTGTCAAAAAGAGATCACAGTGACCCAGTGTTCCTCATTTTTATCACCTTATTGTATTTTAGGTATTTGCAAACCAATTGTTCCAAACCTTTTGAAAGGTAGAAATTAGGTTTACTGCTCACAATTTACTGTTTATGCAAAGACCAAAGCAAAGACACTGAATACTTCAGCCTTCTCCAAGTCTTGCTCTCCTTTCCCATTTATTAATGAATACTCTCTTCCCCCTGTTTCTCTCTTATTTTCAACATATTTATAAAACCATTTTGGTACCTTCTGTGTCCTGTGCTAACTGAAAACCAGTTTGTGCCTTAGCCTTGATGATTATAACATCATACTTTCTTCATATAAACTGAAAGTCATTATTAATATAATTGTTCTTCAAAAATATGAAGAAAAACAAAGAAAAGAAAAAATAATAAAATGAGTTGTACAATGCTATGGATAACTATGAAATTTTTGTTGTCTCCCCAAATAAGAGGCAACTCATTACTTATACAGGTCCTCCCAAACATTTCTGGTCATTAAGCAAAATCCTTTTGAGCCCTTGCAGACACTTGCCCAACCCCATACAATCTCCTTTGCTAGCTATCAGTAGGATGTGCCTATTTGGACCATATGCACCTGATGCAGGGGCAAAGAAAACATCTACCAAAAACTATTTCAGAACTGACCTATGTGCCTATCATTCCTTAATAAGCTATTTCAGGGGTTTTCAACCTTTTTTAATAAGTGTACCCCCACACACGGCCTGGGGGGTGCAGCCGGATATGGACCAGCAGCAGCGCAGGGTGGTGGGTGACAGTGGCAACCACTGTGTACAAGTTTTCCTCCCTCCCACCATGTCCAGCCAGCTGGGTAGTGCCTATGCAGCCTTCAGAGGGGTCCCACTGCCCTCGCCCCTTCCCCCTCCTCCCAGCCCTGCTCCTGGGAAACAGTGGCACAGCGTGGTGGGTGGCAGTGTTCCATCCCCGCCCACCTGCATGTACCCCCTAGGGCCTTCCCAAGCACCCCCAGGGGTACACGTACCCTTGGCTGACAACCCCGGAGCTATTTCATTACCAACTACACAGGAGGGATACAAAGGATTGCTGTTTGACCCGTGGGGTGCAGTTTCACCACAAAGCAATCTTTCTGTTACTTGTGTGCCACTACATATTACCATCTCATCTGATCAAGCATGAGTGACAGAGCATATGTTTTTGCCTCTGAGAATATGCATGCACATATGTGAGCGAATGCGTGTCCAGTAGTGTGTCCCCAGTGTGTGTGCACGTCCATCCAATGGTAGTGCATTACTCAGAAAATAATCAAGACTGTCACCAGACTGAGTGAAGTCCAATTCTAAGGGTGCACTGAAACACTGGTTAGAGGTTTAAAACCAAGTATCAAACTTAAATGTTTCAAAGTCATAATTCAGACTCTGCCTGTTGAACAGACAAAACACCTGACAGCTTTATGACTTCAAACCGTACGAGGCTTCATTTTACAGCTATGCATGGAAGAAGCCTAAGTGCTTGTACACAACTCTTCCTAGACTACACTGCAGAAGAGAGGGTGTTGGCCACGCTAGTCCCAAGCCAGGCAAAAGACAGGGTAGCTGTGCACCTCACAGATTAATGAACTGAGATCCACACAGAATCAAAGAATCATAGGAAACAAGGGCTGGAAGGGACCTCAGGAGGCCACATCTAGCCCAACCCACTGCTCAAAGCAGGACCAGCTCCAACAAGATCAACCCAGCTGGGCTTTGTCTGGCCTAGGCTTAAAAACCTCCTAGAATGGATATTCCACCACCTCTCTGAGCTTTCAGGAAACTAGTGAAATGAGGCCCAGAGGGACCATGGGCCTGCACAGCTCAGGCTCTTACATGGGGCCTTCAGCAGCAGCAAATCTGTCTCAACAAAGCAGAAGCAGCCACGCACTACCCCTGCCTCAGTGTGTGTGTGCGCGCCCCAGTGTGTGTGTGTTCATCTGTCCAGTGTCCTCTCAGTGCATGTTCAGTGTGTCCTCCCAGTGTATGCGTGCACGCGTCCAGTGTGTGCGTGCCCCCCATTATGTGCATGTGTCCCCAGTATGTGTTCACCCCCTATGTGTGTGCGCGTGTCCCTCCCAGCGGATCCGTCCCGGGTGGGGAAGTCCCTTGTATGTGTCCAGCCGCGCGGGGCGGGGACAACCAGCCCGGCCGGGGCCGCAGTCCCAGGACAGAGCCCGAAGTCGGGAGCTCAGAGCCGCCCCCCACCGCCCCGCGCTCACCTGGGCTCAGCCCGCGCCCACTCGCGCTCGTCTCCGACTTCCCACTGCAAAAGCCAGCCACCGCCGCCGCCCTAGCGTCCGCTCCGATTGGCTGCCGCCCCGCGCCGCACTCATTGGGCAGGAGTGACAGAGTAGGAGTCCGCCTCCGAGGAGCTGAGGCTCCCATTGGCCCCTTTGCGCTGTCAGTCAAAACGGCTTCCTAGTGGGCTAGTTGCGGCGGTGCGGCTCCCGGACCGTGGGTTCGAATCCCCGCCCTGGGCCCTGGATCCTCCCTCCCGCTGGCTCCTGGGTGCCCGCTGGGCTCGTCGCCCCTCAGCAGCGCCAGCTCCGGGCTTGCACTCCCGCTTCGGCTAAGCCCAGACAGGGCAGGGACACAGGGGTGCACTTCTCCGACATGGCCCTGCCTGGAGAGATGCATACAGCTCCAGGAGGCTGCTAAAGCACCGAGAGAGATACTACGGTGCTCCTTTAAATGCATATTACATGTTGAATCCAACGTACACAGGAGCCGACCCCACGTGAGCTGTCACAATGCAACAGGGACGCGCATTTGCGTTCCTGACGCCACGTCTGCGCGGCCCCGTGAAGCGGTCACAAAGCACTAGTCGCTCGTGTCCCAGCCAGTGTGAGGAAACCTGCGGAGCAAAAAACAGCAGAACTGGCTGCCCCGCCCTGGACATCGCGGAGCCCTGGCTGTAAACTCTGCGGTTAGCTGGTGACTCGTGTTTCCAGTTGCAAAACCCCTGAAAGGCTCTTATGGCGTAACAGGGTGCCCCTGGCTACCACCCAGGGCTCTGTGTTGTTTTTGGGTTTCACTAGTTAGACACCCAGAGACCACTGAGAGTAAACACCTTACACACTCTTCCTCTCTCTTCCCCCTCCCCCAAATACATAAACAGTGCTCCTCCACTGCAAGAACACGTGGACACACACACCCTCATTAATGAGCAGTCTGCTAGTAAGACCATTTCTTACAGCAGGAGGACCTAGGTAGCAAAAACTGATCCATTGTACCCTCACTGCACAGTGTGTGTGGGGCTACTGCTTGGTTTTGCATTCACTAAATAAACACTTACACAAACAGTGCTCCTTCGCTGCAAGGATCAACTGCCCATAGTTAAAATGTTCAGTCCAAGGATCTCTAGGGGAGGAACAAAGGGGCTATCTAGCAGCGTCCGTGCCCAGGGGCAGCTGAGTCCATTCCTAATGTCACAGATAGTTTTTTCTACAGGAACTGTACATGGACACTGAGGAGGCCATCACATAGCTCCGCAATTAGGCGCACTGACTGCCACAGATAGTAAAGGGGCGTGGGCATGTCCTTTACTGGTAGCCCTCTGAGCTTTCTATTAGAATGCACAGGGAAACTTCTTCTATAACCATGATCTTTTAATAGCAGGGTATATCTCTTAAAGTAGCGGGGGCCAACTGTTTTGGCAGGTGTGCCACAAGTTAGACACACACCAAGTGCCAATCCAGTTCCTTTTCCCCACCCAACCCCCTCCTCTGATTCCTGCTCTGCCTGCCATTGTGCTGCCCTATCTACTGTGCTGCACACAGAGGTAACCGGCACCACTGGCAGCGCTCAGGCTGCAGGTTGCCTACCTGTGTGTTAAGCATCCTAAAAAATACATGAGGTAGGAAGGGAAAAAAATCACTTGCTTATCATCAAAATACAACCCACCAGCTCTCTGAATCTGAAAGCAAACTAATGTCACACAACAGGTTAAGTTATGAAATAAAACACAAAACAAACCAAGAAAAATCTTATGGCTGGTTTAAATTTCATGGGAAATACTTAACTGTTTTACTATAATTCCCAGAACTGGAATCTGACCAACAGTTGTGACCCTCTAAAAGCGGTCAAGATCTGGATTTCTGATTCTAAGGAAGCCTCTTTCAGCAGCCCAACATCTCCAACACCACAATGCAGCGATGCTAGTGCTGCATTTATTACATTTTTCCTTTGGCTCCTGTCTGCCAAGTTAAGCCTATACTGCAGTACAAAAGAAGTGCATGGGATTTAATGTTCTTGTCTGTTAGCTACAGCTGTCCTTCGACAAGTCATGTTTAAAATAACATTGCTGGTTTAGCTAATCCTCTAAAGCCAAGTTATTCAGTAATGCAATCATATTTCTCATAGGTAACGTTCTTCTATCATGTTCCTACCACTACTAACCTATTTCTTTCTCCCTCATTCTCTGCCTCTCATCATTTAAAAAAATTCTCCCCCCACACATTCCCTCCTCTCGTTGTCAATCTGCCCACAACATTGCCACAATATAGTTTGGTTTGAAGATAGTAGGAGTCCACAAGCAGCCTCTTGTTCTTATTAGATATTTTTGATACAGGACTATGTATTATTGTACTCTTTTATTCATTTATTAATATAAAATTAACTCCAAGTGAAACTATCCTAATGTAGCAGAAGCACCCTATAAACAGCAGTTTAGCAAGAGGCATGTTACAAGGCCTCTACCAAATCCTCATCCTCAACCTCTAGTATACATTTGCCTGTTCCTACTGTGCGGGCCGGGAACGATCCAAGGCCCTTTTTTCGCGCAGCGCAGGCTGTGGCCAGCAGCCCGGACACGCCGGGTTGGGGAAGGCAGGCGGTGCGCTAGAATTAGGCACGGACGCTTAATGGTTGTTTAAGATTATTTACTTACACCGAAGATGGTCGTGGTGTAGGCTGGAACGTTTCCAGGAATACTTCGCTTAAATCCTAGTTTTAGGACTCGGACAGAACTCTGATTCACTCACACGAAGTTGTCAAGGCTCCGTGGAACTTTTGCGCGCAGGGAAGGGTACGTCGAGGGATCATTCGGCGACGGGGAGAGGCAAGAGGCTGATCAGACCCCTGTAGCCTTCTTGATATTCATGCTGGGTCCAATAGGCTCCGCAGCGCTTAAAGATCTTCACGAGACGTGAAGTCTCCTCCTCCTGATGTTCGTGGAGTCCTCCAACTTGGGCGGAAACCA
>NW_005842509.1:947978-948840 GCF_000455745.1 Alligator sinensis | reverse complement strand
CCAAGGAGGTTTAGAGTGCGGGAAAGCAAAGCGCTAGCCGCCACATAGGAATAATTTAGAACTGACCAATAGTGGGGCACAAATTTAAATACAAATGGTGGGAACTCCTTGCAACGTGCATTTCTGTGCTGCAACGAAGAAATGCACCCTGCAAAGAAAGCTGCAAACGGCAAGAAAATAATTTAGCAGTGCCGAAGCACACACAAACAAAAAATCACACCCTTGGGTTGTGACATCCCCCCTTGCTGAAGGCATAGCTAAATTATGCTGCACGTTCGTCACTCGAGTAATCAAGAGCACTTATCGCGGGTCGTCGAACAAAACGAATAAACACAAAATTTGTTAACATAAGAAGTTCGTCCTCCAGGGATCGAATCAAATAATAACCAACACAAATACATATACACATAATCAGATTCATAACAAAAACTGCACGATCAGGGCTTCAGTGGGCGTCATGGCAAAGTCGCGCTTTAGGCCCTCTCTTCTTTCGATGATGTTATCCTTATTGGGGCTTCCCTTCACCACGCACTCTGAATTCCGGATCTGTAAACAAAACTCTTAAAAAAAAATAAGTTAACGCATCTCAACATATTTACAAAATTTCCATGAAACTATACTATCATTTCTATATAATACAAGTGTTTGCTACTCTAAACTACCCTCTTTTGCGCACTCAACTAGATGAAATCATCGAGGAGCCGTCGTCTAATTCTTCTAGGTAATGGAAACCTAACTCATAGGCCAGTTGCCATTGGCCTGCGTCCCCTAAAATCCGAAGTTGCCGCTTATTGAGTCCAGAACGCTGTAGGAGAAATCCAAACATGTATCGCTCCTCTGGTGTTCTCTGTGGCAATGATGG
>NW_005842509.1:946861-947293 GCF_000455745.1 Alligator sinensis | reverse complement strand
GCGCAGATGCGCTCCTCCGCTCGATTCTCCCTTTCGTCGGCAGGAAGGCGTGGTCGTCAGAAACGGCGCTGCGTCAGTGGGTGGGATCGCCGGAAACGACGCTGCATCGATGGGCGGAGTCGCTGACCGAACTCTCGCGGGTTCCTCCGAAGCTCCACCCTTCTCTTCTGGTTCTTCCACGCGGTCTCCCTCTTGCTCGGCGCCATCTTGGACCGGCGTTTCAGGATCCCTTTTCTCAGTCACTTCTCTGACCGCTCGAACAGCCATACGCAGCTGGGCTTTCAAACTTAAATTCTTATGCATTAGATCGGTTACAGTACGGAAAGTTGCAGTTAACACTCCCCCCTTGTCATATTTTGGGGTTACCCTCTCATCTGTGGCACGTCCCTCCTTTCCAGGTCTTTGCGGAGCTCGATGGAAGCTCGCGACCCC
>NW_005842509.1:944906-946795 GCF_000455745.1 Alligator sinensis | reverse complement strand
TGAACAGGACCCGCTCATCACCCATTATACACCCGAATGCCGCAGGGTGCAGATACACTTCCCTCTCTTTCGGGGCTCCGTCTTCGGAAGCTCCCTCTTCTCCCTTCAGCGAAAGACATCCGCTGATAAATCTCTCACCCGATCCGCCCGCCTGGTGATAAGCGATATGTGCCTCCAATTCCATGAAATTTTCGACTTGGCATTTTCCACTGCGCCAAGGGCAGTTCTTAACTAATTCTAGCTCCAGCATGCCTTCTCCTGATCCCATCCTCATCGCCATATGCGGGCCGGGAACGATCCGAGGCCCTTTTTTCGTGCAGCGCGGGCTGTGGCCAACAGCTCGGACACGCCGGGTTGGGGAAGGCAGGCGGCGCGCTAGAATTAGGCACGGACGCTTAATGGTTGTTTAAGATTATTTACTTACACCAAAGATGGTCGCGGTGTAGGCTGGAACGTTTCCAGGAATACTTCGCTTAAATCCTAGTTTTAGGACTCGGACAGAACTCTGATTCACTCACACGAAGTTGTCAAGGCTCCGTGGAACTTTTGCGCGCAGGGAAGGGTACGTCGAGGGATCGTTTGGCGACGGGGAGAGGCGAGAGGCTGACCAGACCCCTGTAGCCTTCTTGATATTCACGCTGGGTTCAATAGGCTCCGCAGCGCTTAGAGATCTTCACGAGACGTGAAGTCTCCTCCTCCTGATGTTCGTGGAGTCCTCCAACTTGGGCGGAAACCACTCAAGCCTCTTATACGGCTAGCAAGCCAATCGCTAGCCGCCACATAGGAATAATTTAGAACTGACCAATAGTGGGGCACGAATTTAAATACAAATGGTGGGAACTCCTTGCAACGTGCATTTCTGTGCTGCAACGAAGAAATGCACCCTGCAAAGAAAGCTGCAAACAGCAGGAAAATAATTTAGCAGTGCCGAAGCACACACAAACAAAAAATCACACCCTTGGGTTGTGACACCTACAGCTGGAAACACCACCCAAAATGTGCTGAAATTTGCTTGATTTAGGAAACAGAGTCAATTAGAAACAACTGTACTCACAGATCCACTGTAGAAGTTCTTACCCAGGCAAAACTGAATCCCACTGAACCAAGAGTTTTACTTAAGTAGGACTATGGGTTGAAGTGGCAAATTCAGGAGGAAATCTTTTTCCTTAGAAATGATTAATCACTGCCTGGTACTTTGTCCTTTATATATCCGTAGGGTGCAAAATGCCACCACTTGTGTAAGTCTGTGACATTTTCATTTTATACCGCCTACAATATTGCATATGGCAGTGCAAGTCTGTGTAAATTCAGGCCCTGGGATCCCATGAAAAAACAGTGGTATTTTTGCAAGTGAAGAAAACATCTAAATCTATATCATTGTGCACATACTTACTTTATCATGCATCTCTTCTCCTTTCATATGCTTTCACTGAATACCTTAAATTTGGCACTCCTGGGCGCATCCACATATGCAAGCACGTGCGCTTGCAGCAGCTCAAATAGAAGCGGTGCAAATTTGAGCCGGGGCTTTTTGCTTCAGCACACGTACTCGGACATGCACTTTGTTGTGGAGCAAATTGTGCCACTTGGGGCAAAATAACCCTGCCTGGCTCCTCCCAGATCTGCAGCCAGGGGGCGCTAGAGCCTGGGGCCAGCACCTGTGCTGCCCTGTCCTGGCCCCAGCAGTATAAAAAGCCGCTCTGGAAAGTAGCTCACGGCTACTAGCTCTCAGGAACTTCTGGGGCCCAGCCAATTGGTACGTGGGGACACTACCCCTTGTGCCAGCTGGACTGCTGAAGCAGCCCCGAGAGTTGCCTGCACCCTTTACCCTCTGCAACAGTTTGGCAGTGGGGGCTGCTGGCTGGCTGGGAGCCGCCGGGCACACCCCC
>NW_005842509.1:939006-943672 GCF_000455745.1 Alligator sinensis | reverse complement strand
GGGGTAGGGGTCCCCCCATAGTCCCCTCCCCCCATCCCCTTACTCACCAGCGCCGGCACCCTGGTACTGACACATGTAGCCTGGCTCGCTGTATGTTTCAGCACCAGGGTGAGGGGCCAACCATAGAGATGTTCTAGCAGCCAGAGCATCTCCATGGAGGACCCAGTCTCCGGTTGCCTCATGTTGTCTGAGCTGCTTTTTTAAGCTTCTATTTTTTTAGACCCCTGCATATCCTTTTTTCATTCACGCACATGCCTGTCACCCCGCCTCAAAGGAGTTTGAGGCGGAGCAAGAGGCACATGCACGCTCGTGTGGATGCACCCCCTGTGTCTTGATACAAAGGCAGCAGATGGAGGCAACAAGCCCTCTACACATGGAACTAACAGAATTCATAGTAAGTTTTATGTATGTGAAGGACTTCTATGGATCTTCTCCAGTGAAGCCAGAAGCTGGTTAAATATGTAACAGTTCAAAGCCCATATTACCCTGAAGGTGCCTTGTAAGGGTCAAGAACTCTAACTGAATATGCTTAATGGAAGAGAAGGATGAGCTGAGGTGAATATTTTTACATAGATTTTCTCCTAACAACTGGAGGAAGATTTGAATGGTGTATATAATGATTGATAAAAAGTTACACTGTCAGCATTTTCTCATTTCCTAATGCTGCGCCTTTGTAAGCTTCACAAAATTAATAAGGTAAAAATAATAAAGGAAAATAAAGTGAAATTGAAGGAATAACCTAAAGATGATTCACATAATTGTATTAATTTCATATTGAATGATTCCCTTAAGCACCAGGCTAAGAATTACTACTAAAACTTTGCATGAAACTAACACCTTTTTCTGCCTCCTCTGCCTTAGACTGTAAGGTGACAGCAAGTGCCTCAGACAACTTGGGAGACAATAATATAAATGTAATTACATAAGGTTTCCCTTGGGGGTGGTTGGAAATAATGACAAGCTAACACTGTTAGAACAATCCAGGAGATAAATTGGACAAACTTAATTGGCTTACCTGTGGTTTACAGTATTGTACTGTATGTACAGTATTTATATAATGAAAGCCCCAATACCTGCAAACACTTATGCTGGTACTTTACCTGATTTCAACAGGCTTACTCATGAGCATAAAAATAAGCATGGTCATAAGCATAATGTTAAATCTGAGATCGATTAAGACTTTTAGCACACTGCATACATAAATAAAATGTCTGCTTTTACTTAATGAAGTAAAACTTGAGAGTTAGGCCATTTTAATTCTTGTTACTACCAGGTTAAGTGCATCCTGTCACACCCTTCAAGCACAATGTCACCACCAGAATGCCATGGATGATTTGCCAAGAGATGCTGAAGTTGTATTAATCACTTTAAACTCAGCAATTAAAAAATTCTTATAAATGTTCATATACAATTATTCTCTGATACATACTAGGATTTAGAAATATTCATGGTAAAAATAACATCCACAATAATAAATATTGTATTACATGCATGTTAGTAGTAGACCTTGAATAATTAACATTAAATGGATTTATTTAATACTAAATGGTCGCAAATTCAGCCTGGTACATATTTCAGTTTTTAAATAGTACATGCAAACACTAATAGTTTAAATAGGCCCCCTGGTGGACATTTTTTGTTTGTATTTGGTGGCAGGAACAAGATTTGCCAAAATATTACACCTGTCTTCCCTCAGTTCCTTCATGAGTAGCCCATAGCACTGCATGTAGAAATCCTTAAATATACTCCTTTTGCCTACCGATGCTTCTGTGCTTCAGCATGCTCACCTATGTACTCATTTTTCTCCATGAAAAAATTCTGACTAAATCCTTCAGTTGTTGCATGCTTTATAGCTGTTTTCTGAATCTTGTTCTTGCATTCACACCACTACAAAGAGAAATAGAACTTGAGCATATTCTCTTTAGAGTGTTTATAATGGTGTAAGATTTCTTCTCATTTGCAAACTTGTGCTGTTTTTTTCTTCAAGGTTGATTTAGTTCCCTTAGTGTGCACATATATTCACACAGCAAACTGGGAAGGGGACTCAATTTAATTCCATAATTTAAAAGATCAAATTTTCAGTTATCATGTACTGTGCCTACTTTTCTAATGGGGAATTTGATGGAAGGGTGTCAGACAGCAATTTATAATCTTTAATACAGACAGAAAATAGTAAAAACATTTCAGAATAAATGGAGGCAGCAGTGAATCTTGGATCAATTACAAAGCTGTGCGTTATATCATTGTAACACCTGGGAAAGTCCTATCTAATTAAGTAACTTTGGGGATGGAATTTTGTTGGATGGTCATTTTCTTAATGGATTTAGTGCATTTTTTTGTTGTATAGTCACAAAAATATCAAAGTGCCCAAAGTGGTGAATAGAAAACTCTTTAATTTTACAAGTAAATAATTATCTATGTTTTCAGTTGTTTTCCATTAATATTCAACCTTTTCTGGGGGAAAAAAACCCAATGCTAACGTCAGTTTGTCTTGATTGTATACATTTTGGTTTGGCAAAAGTACAGTGATTTTGCTTTTTGGAGAAAGCCAATTCTACCATACAATTAACTGCAAACACCAACTATATCTCTAATCAGCAGATGGCATGACACCACATTTAAGACCACCCCCAATAATTAGATTCTATACATAGAAATGTATAAATTTGTTATAATTTTTCCACATATAGAATTTAATTATTGGAGGACCATCTTAAATTTGTTTCCCTCCCTCCCCCACCAATTGCTGTAGTAGGGAACGCAGTGGCACGGTGGGGAAAGTGGGAAAGTAGGGATGAGGCAGGTGGACTCACCCCTCCGTCCCCCCCATTTACCCCCCGCCAGGCCCCCCCCTGCCTGTCCCTTGCTGCCCCGCCCCATTGCTGCATGCCATACCCCACCAGATCCTGCACTGCTTTGTTGCTTCCCCCCCCATGCTGAATTTTGGGGGAGGAGAATCTCATCTTGGAATCAGGTAAATACAGTAAATATTCACATTCTGTTGTCTGATTTAGCATCCCCTGTGGATGACTGGGAAAGGAGAGCAGAATCCCGCTCTGGTTGGTGGAGTCAGCTTGCAGATGGAGCAAGCCAGACTGGATCAAGTTTTGTGATGACCAGCAACAGAGGAGGAAAGAATCTACTGCTCTGATTCAGAGCTTTGCTAGTATGCACATGTGCCCTACCTGTGAGCAGGACTGTCACTCACACATTGGACTCAGCAGCCAAAGAACTCACCAGCGCAAGCGCATACACCATGCTATGTAAAGAGTGACAATGCCAATTGATTGATTGATTGCTTACCTGCTAAGTCAATGATCATTTTAAACATAAAAAGCAGAATTGTTGGAATAAGGTTCTTGGCCATTTTAGCTGTACCTGACAAGGTGTTATATTAACTGAAATCAGAGTATCTTGCAGAATGCTCTTTGCAATGTCTTTTGCTCTCATACCACTTTTATAAAAACTCTCCCAATTCCCTTTCACAACAGTCCTCAGTTTAAGACTTTATGGTTCAGGGCTCAGATTAGTTAACATGCGATTGAGGGCTGGTCTACAAATAGACACTCCACAATGTTGAGAGGTTGGCCTCTACTACACTAGACTGCTTTGGCTGGCAAGCCCAGCCACAACAGGGAAGCATCAGAGCATGGTGACATCTGTGTGATTCCACTAGAGAAGTTCTGCTGGCCAAGGCAAAGTCATAGGCAGAGGGAGAAAATATTATTGTGGGGGGCGGGGGGTGGGAAACACCAAGTAAAACTGAGAAGACACTGCTACTGTGGTGCTACACAGACACAGTCCAGTGGGTAAGTGTGTTGGGTGGGAAGGAGTGTGGAGGAGGCAAAGGGCAGTGGGGCAGATCAAGGCCTCCATGGTGGTGGAGGGACTGAGGCAGGGGCTGGGTTGAATGGGACCCTGGGGTGGGTTATGGGACAATTGACCAACATCCACCATGAGAGCTCTTGGTAGCCCCTTGGCAGTGCTGCTGCACCCAGGAGCCGGGAGCTGGGACCCAGGCTCAGCCCTGGCCTCGCCGGACCAGCAACCTGGCAAGGCCAAGCACATGGCCCCCCACAGTCCCTCTAACCCTGCTGCTCCCTGGAGGTTCTCTCCACTTGAGCTGGCCTTTCCCATCCTCCCGAACAGAAGGACATGGCCTCTCCCACCACCCAGGCCCTTCCCAGGGTGGCCTGAGCCTTTCCAGGGGTGCGGGGGGGGGGCCTCCCGCCACTGCATACACCCCAAGAGAGGCATGTGGGAAACATATCCCCTGGATTTGTGCACGGGGCAAGGGAGGGCTGCGAGTTGGGCTCTGCATACTGCTGCTGGAGCCTCGGGAGCCATGCACACCACCATGTGCCTCCCCACACTGCCGGGCAGCCAGCGCACACAAGGCACATGGTGTTGCACACAGCTCCCAGGGCAATGGCAGCAGGGCACAGAGCCCAGCTCGCCTCTGGTGACACCCCATGCACAAATCTGGGGGAGCATGTGCCCCCCATTCCTTCCCTGGCGTACGCATAGTGGCAGGAATCCCCCTACACCCCTGGATGAGCTGTTCACAGCTGTGACTGTCCCACAGCCTGCCCCAGGGTCCCATTCACCTCAGCCCCTGCTCCTGCCCTACTCCTTCCTTCACCATGGGGTCCTCAATCTGTCCCCC
>NW_005842509.1:929061-938975 GCF_000455745.1 Alligator sinensis | reverse complement strand
GTGCGTGCCCCTCCACCCCTGCTGCAGCTGCCAGGAGCCCATGCCCGGGCTGCCCTACAATGCTCTGCACTGCCATGCATTTGGGGGGCCAAGCCCTGTTAGCCCCAGCCTTCCACTGCCTATGGGCAAAGTATACATTGGGAAGGTACAAGTAGCTAGAGAAACTAGGACAGCTCGCAGAAGACATGGGAGTGTTGTACATGGTTACTGCTGGCTAGCAGTAGAAGCTTTCTTTCACTTGGAAAGGTGGAGGCCACACTCACCAGGCAAAATAAGAGGTTCTGCCACTACAGAGTAGCCTCAAGCTTGGGCACATTCTGCTTTGCTGGAAAATCAAGCCAAACTGACTAAAGAGGTGTATAAACTAATGCATATAAATCAAAGTGCAATATTCCCTCCTGTAGGTGCTCTCACATTCAGAACTTGCTCTCACATTCAGAACTACAGAGGCCTTTCATTCTCCAGAGAACTGAACTGCAACCAATTAAGTCAACCTTACTTCTGAATAAGAGCATCCATACAGAGACTTAATGCACTTTGATTTACTTATATCAACTCCACACCTCCAGTTAATTCCTTTTAACTCCCTATGGGACTTACATATCCATTATTCTCCCACAGCATCTTACTTTAACTGATAAGAGAGTAAGCCTCGAGCTTCTTTTAATTCAGAAAGAGACTTCCTGAGTGAAGAATCAGCAGCGTTATTTTGTCTTCATACTATTTCTTGACTAAAATCTAATATGTATGAATTTTTTTTTAAATGGTTTTTAGTCCTATGTATAAAGGAGGTTTTCCATCCCTCCCAATTTCTTAATTTAACTTTTCAAGACCATAGACCAGAGGTGGGCAATTATTTGGGCCCATGGGTCACATTAGTAATTCTGGGGAGCTGCTGCAGGCCAGTCAGCAGCCCCCCAGATTCCCTGCAAAGGTCAGAGCCCATGTGCCCTGTGGCTCCTCCCTGCCACTGTCAATAGTGCCGAGCCCCAGCCTGCCCCGCGGCCGCTCCAGATTTGCCCTGGGTGGAGTAGACTGGCTGGCACGCATGTGTACCGCCCTGAGCCTGACCCACACCTGCTCCAGACCACCCGCCCATACTGAGCAGCAACCCAGCAGAAGCTGCTGCTTGGTACAAGGAGAAAGCGCCCTGCCTCTCCCCCTCGCTGCTGCTGAGCCACAGGGCATCTTAGGCATAGGCTTGTAAGATGGGCTTGGAAGCAGTGAGGGGGAGGGGCTGCTTTCCCCCATGCCAAGCAGCAGCTTCTCCCGGCCACTGTCACTGTTGATGCTCAGAATGGACAGGTGAGTCCTGAACAGGCATGGGGCAGGCTGGGGCTGTGCACATGGGTTCCAGCTGGTCCATTCCACCAGGCCAGGTCCAGAGCAGGTGTGCGGCAGGCCAGGTCAGAGCCATGCACATGGGTCCATGCCCATACCACGGGGCTGGGACCAGTGGTGGCAGCAACCGAGAGGAGCTGCCACCACCTGGGCTGCCTAGAAAGGCAGCCCAGCTATGGAACTTCCCCAGCCCTGCTGTGTACCTAGGGGGCAGCAGGATGCACCACAGGCTGGACAGTACTGCGGGCCATATTTTGCCCATCCCTCCCATAGACAATAATCTCCACACTGTCCTTCCTCCCACCCCAACTCTACGTCAATTATTGCATCTCCCTTCCCCCTGACAATACTGTTAGAATCAATATCCCCTTTGTTTCCTTCTTTGTCCCGTGTTTATGAGCATTGGACCACATTGTCTAGAGTACAGAACAATCTCTCACGTAGCCACACCTTTATCTCTTCCCTCATACAAGCCCCTTCTTTTAGCCATTTTAACAATATTGGTTCCTTCCTGCTCATTGAATTTTATCTGGTCTCCCTCCGACTCCATATTCTTCAAGGGAGGAAAAGTCTTCCTGTTTGTTTTATACAGTATTAAAAACAAGGACAATGGTTAATCATCTCTTATAAAACTTCATTCTTGTTTCATAATCCCCAGTTGGCACAGTTAATTTTTTTAATCTATATCAGAACCAAGTCCTTCAACAAGGATGAGTGCAAGATGCTGTACCTAGGGAGAGGGAATCATCAGCACAACTATAGGTCGGGGGATGACCTTCTCAGCAGCACAGCAGCAGAAAGAGATCTGGGAGTCATTGTCGACTCCACAATGAATACGAGTCGTCAATGTGACGAAACAATTAGCAGAGCTAACCGCACTTTGCCATGCATTAGTAGGTGCATCGTGAACAGGTCCAGGGAGGTGATGCTGCCCCTCTATGCTGCACTGGTCAGGCTGCAGCTAGAGTACTGTGCCCAATTCTGGGCTCCACAATTCAAGAAGGATGTGGGCAACCTTGATGGTCCAGAAGGGGGACACTCTTATGGTTGGATGTCTTCAGGGAAGGCCTTATGAGGAAAGGCTGAGGTGGGGAGAGGGGTGCAGCACAGCCCAGTGGCTGAAAGCAGGCAGTGTCTGCCATTCCTGGGGCTGCAGCAGAAGCAGCATTAGGCTCTTTGGGGTGCTCGGGGTGGGCAGCAGCCCTACTCACCCCACTTCTCCCCACTCACTGCAGGCCCTGCTGCAACAACCCTGGGAGCAGCCGACGCCAGCTGCCTGCAGCCACTGGGCTGAACCATGCCCTGAACCCCCCAGCGCGGTGCAGTCCACCAGCGCAGTACATCCGCTGCAGGCTCCGGCTGGTGGCAGCACCAGGCTCTTCCCACACTCGGGGTGGGCTTCGGTGATTGCGGGGGGGTGCTGCTACCCCAAATTTTGCTGTATCCCCCCACAACCTGCCCTCCCAACACCACTGCCAAGCACTGGGAACAGCCTGGTGCCGCCAGCGGCCCCAGCCTGCTCTCGTCCCACTGCAGGTGGCTACCCACCCCTGCTGCAGCCCTGGGAGTAACAGATGCTGCCTGCTTGCAGCTGCTAGGCTGCACTGTAGCCCAAACCCCCCAGGGCTCCTTGCCCTGAACCCCACAGCTCAGCAGCTGCAAGCAGGCAGCGTCTGCCACTCCCAGGGCTGCAGCAGGGGCAGGCAGACTCCTGCAGCTGGACAAGAGCAGGCTGGGGCCGGTGGCCACTGCAGGCTCAGGCCGGTGGCGACATCAGGCTCTTCCCAGCACTCTGCAGTGGTGCTGGAAGGACAGGTTGCAGGGGGCTACGGTGAATTTTGGGGTGGCAGCAGCCCCCCTCCCATCGCTGTGGCCCACCCCAAGCACCAGGAAGAGCTTGGTGCTGCCGCTGGCCCGGGTCTGCAGTGGCCACTGGCCCCAGCCTGCTCTTGTCCAGCTGCAGGTGGCTGCCCACCCCTACTGGAACCCTGGGAGGGGTGGATGCCACCTGCTTGAAGCTGCTGGGCTGAACCATGCCAGGAGGTTTGGGGCACAGTTCCCCGGGAGAAGCGGAGCCCCAGGGGGTTTGGGGCATGGCCCAGCACAGCTGCAGCAGGGGTGGGCAGCCACTTACAGCCAGACAAGAGCAGGCTGGGCCAGCAGCCACTGCAGACTTGGACTGGCAGCAGCACCAGGCTCTTCAGTGGCAGGGGGCCAGGCCCTCTTCCCCTCTCCTCACCACTCCTCCACTCATAGCCCTTTCCCCTCCCCTCCCAAACTCAGACTTACCTGCTTGGGGAAGGGCAGAGCATGCCTATGCCGATCGCATATATGCAAATTTACCTTGCAAATAACGAATTTCTGGTACAAAAGGGTCAGCGCACAAGAGCAAATTTGCATAAATTGAACCTGCATAAATCAAGGGAAATCTGTACTCAAAAACGATTTGAAAGGAAGTAGTAGCTTAACCTGTCGAAGCAGTGACCTATTGTTTGCACAACAGGAAGACAGGGGTCATTCTAATAGCAGTAAAACTACATAAGTTTTCCTCTAAAAAGAAGCAACACATTCCTTGCTTAACATACACTTATGCATCTGCAAGGCAAAATTCAACAGTATGCACAACTGCACACATTGCTCAATAGGCAAAAGAGGCCTAAGTCGTGGCATTAACTTCAGGTTCCTGATCTCAATCAGGATTTCCTTTTACCGCATGCAGGTTTTGGTGCATGAATATTTATATTCATTTTGAGTGGTTCTGACCTGAAATCATATCCTCTTGTAAAGATACTTCATAATTGGGTTAAAAATATATTAGGTGTTTTGCAAAACAGAAAAGTGCCCAAAAGAGAACCTGCCTTAGATAACTAGGTTACTAAAATATCTTATTAACCCAGCTCCACACCTTTGAGAGTTTTTCCAAAAGTAACATGATGCACTTTAGCTTTCACTTACTGCAGGGTATGTGTGAACACACAGTTAAACCACATTGGTTGTCCTGCGCTAGTCATTGCCCCCCGCTAACGAGCTTTAAATGTGATCATTTGTCCATACCCTTAAATACAAAACAATACTCAACTTGTGTGTGGTTAAAGAACTACTACTACCCTTTGCATATTTCTATTTGTCAAGTATAAAACACAACGTTAAAACTAATTTGATGAAAGCTAAACCAAACAGAAGGTATAGGTTGTAGCTGTGCTGGTCTAAGGACATAGACAGATAAGGTTCTTTGGGTAAATCTGATATCTTTTATTAGACCAATGCAAATAGTTGGAAAAATTCTTCTTTGCAAGCTTTTCGGTATAAATACCCTTCACCAGGCTTGAGGAAGCATCTGCAGTTGGTGTGGGCTCTTCCTGGATGGAATGAATAGTAAGGAAGCCAGAGGCTGGTATGCATGCAAGAAAGCCAGTCAGTAAAGATGTAAAACCAAACAGAACTGGTTTACAGTGTGTTGTCTGTGTAAATTATTCCACAGAGACAATAGTCAAGACAAAAACTCTTGTGGTAGAGGCGATATCTTTTATTAAATCAACTAGATAGAATTTTTTTTTGCAAAAAAAATTGTTTTTTTTTATTTGCAAGCTTTCGGGGCCAAACACCCTTCATTAGGCAAAGGAGAATTCAAAGATTGTAAAATTTCTCCCTGGTAGAAACAAAACTTCATATTGCACAGAAGAACTAAAAGCTGATAAAGTTCTCCTGGGTAAGGAAGTTCATTTGTAAAGAGACTTCTGCAAGTAAGCAAATTAGGCTCAAACAAAGGCTGTAGTCGTTTGTTAACCTCAGGTTCTCCACTGGCATTTAAGTTGCTGAATTTTGCTTCCTTAAGTTGTTCATGTTGCACATGAGAACTAAAAAGGTTCTCCTGGGTGGTAAAGTTCATTTGTAAAAAAGCTGCTCTGTGAGTTTACTTCAAAACGGCTAATTATGATGTGCTCCATTTCAGGGATATGTGTTGTAGTCGTGTTGGTCTAGAGGCTGCAAAAAAAGTGTATCTGCCTATGCCACTAGACCAACACGGTTACAACAAATATCCCTCAAACATCTACAGAGACACCACACTGTGGAACTGAATAGTCCCTTCCTAAAGTTGAGCCTCCTTACTCATGCTAATTACTTGTTACTCCTTGATGGAGACCAGAGATATTACATGGAAGATTATGGTATCCCAGCCAAATTATGTCTACATGGGAGTTCAAGGACATTTATCCTAATGTATATCTTTTACCCCTTTAACATTTATCATAGTACTTGATTATCTCCTGCAGTGTTTCTATTAATGATCTCTTTAAGAAGGACACATTATAAATGTAAAGGAGGTACACAGACAAGTTGATAGCATACATTTCTTACATATAAAAAACATTAAGGAAGTAACTAATCACGGAATACCTATGATGCCAGAACTAACAGCATGGAGAAGGGTCTATATATGAATGCATTGAATATAATTTTCTACCATTTATATTGCAGGTATATCTAGAGTCCCAATCAAGTTTGGGTCCCATTTTAAGTCATGGTACATACATGCAGTAAAATAAAAAAGTCCCTGTTGAAGAAAATATACTCTTAAAATATTGTTTGGATGTTACCACTGAATATCACAGGTGTGTTCTGCAGAAAATCTCTGGCTCATAAGAGCAATTGGCCACTCTATCTTTAGCCTATTTCTACTTCTCCAACATTGGCTTTGCCTTAGAATGCAGGCTTTATGCAGCTTCATTTTATATAAAGGAAAATAATTTGCCCTCCATTGCATATCTGTCTTTTTAATTAGAACCTGAATTCTTCCATATACCATCTTCCCAGAGTCTCACCACCACATGCTCCACATATAGCAAAGGTAGTGGTCATTATACATGCACAACAACATTAGAGGTCACTCTACTGATACCATGAGATAGACTGGAGCCAAATATTATTGAGTAACTATCCAAACTGACTGAGTCTGGATTCTTTTAATTTTAGAGCACCCAAACTGTCATCTCTAATTCTTGCATTAGTTAAGCAATCCGCTGTGCTATAAAACTCTCTTGTTTACAACAGCATATTTCCTAATGCCTATACTATTACACATTTCCTAGCAACTGGCAGTTTGGAGGTGGAGGAGGAAGCATCTGCCATTTAACATGACATTATAATAGCATTCAGTATCTAATCACAAATATACTAAGCAATGGCTCTCACCCCACCAAAGCTCTAATGGACAAATCAGACTCAGCAAGGTGG
This sequence comes from Alligator sinensis, assembly GCF_000455745.1. Classification (NCBI taxonomy): domain Eukaryota; kingdom Metazoa; phylum Chordata; order Crocodylia; family Alligatoridae; genus Alligator; species Alligator sinensis. The sequence continues at coordinate 932,399 of NW_005842509.1, read as the reverse complement.
GACAATGCATGATCAAACTGGAGAATATGCAGACTTAATTTGTTAACCATTTGTAAAAATAATTTCTTAACCTCAGCTCAATAGACAACTTCTTTCTTGATGGCCCATGTTGGCCTTCCTAGGGAAAGGGCTGAATTCCAATAATACTGAAGGCCAGAGATTTGATGGAAAGAGCCTATATTTAAAATGGAATTTACCGCATCAAATAGGAGATCTGCATATCGAATGTCCATCAGTAATTCTGCAGAATTGTTAATCTGATTATTCCCTCCACCCAAACACAGACAGAACCTCTTATGTTAAAATAAGCGATGAATAATTTCCTGATGAGTGGTGGAATTGAGACATCAAAAGTTACAACCAATCACAAAAATGACAAATTCAAGTTTACACTGTTCTATAGGTTAAAAAAAGCTAGAATCACCCATGAAATTGTAAACTTTGATATCACAGCTATAGGAATGGCTTATTGGATGCAACACTTTGCCACAAACCATATAGAACTAATATATCTATACACACACAGATATATAACAGGTGTTACAAATGCAAGGAAGATCTACAGAAATCCATGACAGCAAGGCTGGTATTTATTATAGTATATCCAAGTAGAAAAACAGGTAGGAAGAAGAATATGAAGATCCATCCAGTATCACCTGATGAGTAAAAATAAATGCCAATTGTGAAAACATACTAACTTGCTGTTTGAGAAATTTCCTCAGTTAATGCGGTTTTAATTCTTAAGGAGTTAGATGTTTCAAAGAACTTAATAGATCTGGATTTTTTTAAAACTTGACACCAATTACAAATGATTAAGAAAATTCTGATGGACATTTGCAACTCCTTGCACCGTAAATTTTGCCAGGAAACTGCTTTTTTGTAGCCTCAAGAAGTTTAACTGTCATCATGCCACTGTATACTAGTTATAATGCCTATCACCTCCACCCCTTTACAGGGTTCCATTTTCAAGAGCAACCTTTGAAGACAGTGAAACAAGATCTAGACACAAGTGACCACTACTCTCCTTTTTTTATTTTATTTTTTTAAGAACCTGCAGTAAAATCTTGACCACATAAAATCCAAAGTTTATTGTGCATACTTAATTCATTGGAAAGGAGAAAAAAAATGCATTAAAATTAAAAAAGTGTAGAGACAGATTACTTACAACAGATATTCTTTTATAGAAAACAAAAATCACATCTTAAACAGGAATAAATAGTTTAAGAATGCCTGTTTTGAGTTTTCAGTCCTCAAAAGGTGGCTCTTTAAAAGAAGACTAAGCCAAAGCAGCCATATTTTGGAAAAAAAAATATTAATGCTTCTCAGAAGTCTGAGTGGTTATGCTTTTAAGAGTTTAATGCCATTCACATATTAATTCTTTGAGTGTGTGTGTAGCAAAATTGCTGTAATTAATTTAGACATAACCACATGCAGCATAATAGTTATAGTAAACTGAGTTTACTCTTAAAATAGCTGATTACACACACCATTTGTACAAAGCCTGTTCTGTACAGATCTCTCTGAGTTGTACGAAGAAATGCATTTGTTCCCTTTGAGCACTGCTATTTCCCATATGCAACCATTATGCAAACAGAAAGAATTTGTCCAAAAACATAGTGCTCAGTTCAAAATAATATCCTATCAAGAGTAGAGCACAGCTCCAAACTTAATTAAAAGTCAGCCTTGAGTATTGATTTTTGTCATTACTTCCATGTGGTGAGCACAGGCTTTCCTGAATCTCTTGCTCGATTTCCTTTTATTCCAATGGACTGCCCCGACCGGCTTCTCAAATCACGGTCTGGCCCATCACTTTGTGCCATCTCTTCATCATACCTAAAATGAAATAACTTCTTCAGTGCATCTTAATGCTTCTGTTCACAAGACAGCAAAAGGCATAACAATAACCCTTCCTTTCTTTGTTACTGCTTAATTACTAACTTACATCGGGGTGGGCAAAATACAACCCGCGGGCCGCATCCGGCCTGCGAGGCCATTCTATCTGGCCCACGGGGCCCATAAAAATTTAGAAAATTAATATTTATCTGCCCTTGGTTCTTGTAAAAAATGACAGGAAGCAAGGGCTGTAGGACACAGGGGAAGTCCGGTCGGCTCCCACAACAACAGGGCACACCCGCCCCCTCCCCACCCCCAGCAGGAAGCCCCAGTAGGGGCTTTTGGCCCGGGACCACATGGCTGCCCTGTCCGAAACCTCAGGTAAAGAGGAAAGGGGGGTGGAGGGCAGGGAAGGAGCGCGGGGAAAAGTGGCCCAGGGAAAAGCTGAACGCGGGGGAGGGGAGAAGCGGCCCCTCCCCTGCTCCGTGGTCAGTGCCCCGCATTGCAGCCACTCGAAGCCCACGTGGGACTGCCTGTTCCTGCTCCAGACAGCCCCACATGGGCTAAAAGCACCTACGGCAGGGAGCGCTGGCCACTTTCCCCACCCCCCACACTCAGCTTTTCCCTGGGCTCTTTCCCGGCACAGAGGAAAGCAGTCCCTCTCCTACCCCATGGCCGATGCCTCACGCTGCGGCTGGTCCCCCCTCCCAACCCTGCGCTCAGCTTTTCCCCAGGCTCCTTCTCAGAGCGGGGAAAAGTGGCCCCTCCTGCGCTCCGTGCCCGGAGCCCCACGCTGCAGGCACTTGCAACCTATGTGGGGCTGCCTGCGCCTGCTCCAGACAGCCCCACGCAGACTGCGAGCGCCTGCAGCATGGGGTGCCAAGCACGGGGCGGGCAAGGGGCTGCTTTCCCCCTGCTGCACTCAGCACCACCTTGTAATCCGGCCCCCACTGCCAACCTGGGCCCTGCACCAGCTCCAGCTGCGCCTGTCGGGGCTGTGTGTGGTGACAGCAGCTGTGGCCCCCCCACTTGCCGCTCCGGGCAGTATTTGCCACTGCGTGCGAGCTCTGGGCAGCCAGCAGCAGCCAACACGGCCTGGTACAGCAAGCGAGGGAGCAGCAGCTGCTGCTGCTGATGGATCCGGCCCCCACTGCCAACCTGGGCCCTGCACCAGCTCCAGCTGCGCCTGTCGGGGCTGTGTGTGGTGACAGCAGCTGTGGCCCCCCCACTTGCCGCTCCGGGCAGTATTTGCCACTGCGTGCGAGCTCTGGGCAGCCAGCAGCAGCCAACACGGCCTGGTACAGCAAGCGAGGGAGCAGCAGCTGCTGCTGCTGATGGATGAGCCCAGAGCCAGCTTGGAGCCCAGGCTGGCAGTGGGGCCGGGTTACAAGCTGGTGTTGAAAGCGGGGAAAAGCAGCGCCTCACTCTCCCCGTGGCCGACAACCCATGCTATAGCGGCTTTTTTTTCCCAGGCTGTCGGCTGGCGGGCTCTCCCTCCCACACCA
>NW_005842509.1:910833-929031 GCF_000455745.1 Alligator sinensis | reverse complement strand
CCACACAGGGGCAGAAGGGGCCGGAAGCAGAAAGCACCAGCCATGGGGCAGGCTAGGGGCCGCTTTTCCCCATGCTCAACACCAGCTTCTACCCTGCCAGCAAGCAAGGGATCGGGGCTGTGTGCTGCCCCCTGCCTATACCGTGGGGCTGGGGGGCACTGGGAGTAAGCAGGTGCGGGAGCCAGCAGGAGCACAGGGCCTACACTGGTGCCCCAGGGTCAGTGCTGGCAGGGCCCAGAGTAGGGTGGCAGGAGCGTGGGGTCCCGGCCGGCAGGGCCTCTATGGAGCCGGACCAGCTCCCTCTCTCCCGGCTGGTGCAGCCCAGCCCGGCTCCACAGACCCCTGCCAGCCTGTGCCCTGCTCTGGGCCCCATCAGTGCTGGCCCTGGGACATTGGTCCCAACACATTGGGACACTGGTCCCAAGATGGTGACTAGGGGGCGGGGCGCCTGTCAAGGGGCCCTCGACGGCCTGCCAAAACTGGGTAAGCAGCCCTCCACCTGAAATAATTGCCTGCCCCTGACTTACATGGTAGTCTAATATGTCACTGTTCAAACTGAGTTATGCGGCTAAAAGTTTATATGACTAGAAAAGCGAGCACTTGCCGTTATACTTCAATAAATATTTAAATTGGCAAACTTATGATAAGGGTTTTTTGATCAGTAACATAGAAAATTAGCTACAGAAATTTGTGAAGCTAATTATCACTCATGTATTTCTTCCCACTGTTCCTATAGATTCACAGGTAAGTAAGAAGATAAGACTACTTGTTTAGTAACATCACCATCCAGCACAAATATAGGAGCCACTGGAATTCCAGAATGACTGACTGAATTGTGACACCAGTAAATGATTCACATAAGAATTGGCAAATTAGAAAGTAGATGGTATTTAAACAGAATGTAGTTTCTTGACAATCGACGTAATGCAGCAAGTGTCTCTTTAAATGTATAAACCCACAATGGCATCAGATATCCCTGCTTTCCATTAATTTCAGTTACTGGGTGTATCCAAGGGCATAATTTGGCTCAAAATTAAGGAATACCATAGCAAGCAACAAATAAAAGTGATATTAGTATAACACTTTCTGAAGAAATAATGCTCATTTCTGGCCCATTAACCAATATGAAATATAGCTACCAGATAAAACAATTAACTCCAAATGTTGCAAACATTTATGAACATGTAACATTTTGGGCCCCACACTTCTAGAAAGATGTGGAGAGATTGGAAAGAGTACAGCAGAGAGCGATAAAAATTATTATAGGCTTGAGAAGCATGACTTATGAGGACAGGATGAAAGAACAGTCTGGGGAAGAGAAAACTTATCAAATCCCCCCACAGTCTTCCAGTACCTAAAGGGTAATTAGAGAAAAGGGTGGAGATGTCCCTTGCACCCACAGAGAAAAGTCTAAGCCTAGGAGCAATTCCCTCAAACTGTAGCAGAGGGAATTTAGATTGGAGTCTAGGAAAAAAACTTTCTGACTATGAGGGTGGTTAAGCATTAGGAGCAGGCTACCTAGTTGTGGCATCTCCATTCCTGTAAATTTGAAAGAGCAGGTTAAACAGACACTTGGGGCTAGGGTAGCTGTAGTCAGGAATGATTCGACCTTGAGCAGGGGTTTAGATAGATGACTTCATGAGGTCTCTTCCAGCCCTATTTTCCTATGATCCTATAACAGTAAATGTATTCATGTTTATAAGTGTTTGAAGGACCGGGGTGTTAAAAAGACGGCATAAACTAGTACAAGGCTGTCCAACTGGCAGACTGCAGGTTGCAAGTGGCCTATGAAGGGTTAAGGTGCAGCCTCTGGGCTCTGGCCCAGGCTCACTTCCTCCATAGTTCTGTCTGCTGTGACAGTAGGGGTCTCCAGGTTCCCATTCCCTCCTCCTGCTTCTGGCTCCTGCTCCTGCCCCTGCTCGTGGAAGTAGTGCAGAGGGAAGCTGCTGTTTGGGCACTAATAGGAGAGCTGGGCTGCCCACGTGGCAAGAGAGGCTGAGTTGCCACTTTGAGCATGCAGCTGGGAAAGAAGCTACACAGCTTCTGCTGCACAGTAAACAGGAGGTAGCTGTGCTGGCACAGCAAGGAAGACCCATCTGCAACCACTACAGCACACAGCCCCCTCCCCCATGCTGTCCAGAAGTTGGGCAGTTAACACTACTACAGTAGTATTAGATCTTAAATAGGTTCAAAATATTTAGGTAGTTCCAACTGCATTGGGGTATTTTCTTCAGCATCCCTCTAAATACATCCCAAATTAAAGGGAAATATTAGAGCTGAAGGTATATCATGAGTTTAATTCACACATTACAGTCAACTATAAAAATCTTGGAATTCCATTGTTTTAACATCACTTCTATGAATTGCAAGAGCTGAGTGACAACATTTACATGAATTAACAACGTATTTATTTTCTTGATACACATTCATGTATAACTGTTACTTATATATTATACTCAATGCAATGTGGATTACTATGCATCTTAAAGAGTGATAACTGCTTCAACAATGGACAGCCCACAACTCAACTTTTTACTTGAAAGCATATCAATGCCAGTATTATTCCAGCTCCAAACATACTGCTGATGTGCACAGAGCCCTTTCTGTCCATCTTTCACACCACGAAGAAATTCATTTAATCTATTTGGCCTGTCATAAAAGTTCTTCCTCATTCAAGGGACAAAGCTATTCACATTAACATAGGACATGGGTAAAACTTACAAGACTTCATAACTTCCAAGAGCTTCTTTTGGTGGAGATTTATTCCATTTACAATCTGGAATTTCCCCATTAGGCACCGCAATGTTAAGTGTATCATTAATAAGATTGTATTTGAGGATGCGATCATTGGCTGTGCTGGAGGTAAGAGAAGGGGATGCATTGACCTACAAAAGAAACAAATATTTCCTATTCAGTATTTACATTTACACATAGTTTCTTATACAGAACTTAACAACACTACCATGTTTTAGCCTGGAAATTAGTCCACATCTCAACAGAAAACCATAAAAAAAAAAGAAACTGAGCTGTCCATTTCATATTTTCTATCACTATCAGTAAATTCCCTTCAGGATCTGACTGAAGGGTTTTTTTGTTCAAACTAAATTCAGCAGCACTTTTGGGTTTATAAGTTGAGATAACATCAACAACAACAAAAAGTTAACATTTCTCATTTACCTCAGCTGGGCAGTTGTTACATATGGGCCTCACAGACCTATTTATTATGAACAAACTGCTCTGATTTGTAAGCCTTCTCTGAACTCCTCATTGTCACAGTCTTCTTGGCCAGTAAAATGTGTAAGAAGCCTTTTGCTATGGGGACTCTCTATTTAGTTTATGCCCAATTAATAAATACAAACAAATTTGCTAGATAATTATAAATGTAAGCTGGCATCCAAACAAAGAACTGCTAGCTTTTAAAATGTAAGCTTACTAATAAGATTTGGGTAAAGTGAAGCAGGAGAGAGACTATGTTGACCCTAAAGTAGAAATTAGTGAACCAGAGAAAATTATATAACCATGTGTCATCTTAAATTTGCCTTCCTGTTACGTGTATCCTTTCTTCTAGCTTTGCTACGTTTGAGCTGTGCTGTGGACAACAGCTGAGCTTTAGCAGGTCTAGATTTACACGTGACTGAGTGCATACGAATTTTACAGCTACTGGCGCATTAAAGATGTTGGCATTCATAAAACCGCAGGAGTCCAAGTATATTGTGAATGCACCTGGATTTTACCAGTCTGTTGAGCAGAAGGCCACAAGTTTACTCTTGAATTTGGACATGCTGCAAGTCCCAAAAGCTATTCTGTTGCCCTACTTTGCAACAGCCTTCCCAATCTACACTGATCTGAAAAAAGGGAAGTCTCAGGCTTCAAAACAGCAGATGAACTCTTCTCAGCTGTTGTGTGAAAGGAAACAATGAGGATGTTTGTTTATACGTCCTCCAACACTTTACCTCAATAAGCCATGGTTTAAGCTTGTCATCAATGATAATATCATATCCATAGCACTCAAAGCAGTGTTTATCGTTATTCATTACAGGCTGAAACAAATTAAAAAGAAGCATTAAAGGATAAAAACTTGCTAAGCAGCTTCAAAGATTATGGACTTATTTTGCCATGTGGTACATATACAGGGCACTAGTTTTACATGCCAGTTCTCATAAAACATTTTCTACTCTTAAAGATAACATTTTACTAATGTATTTAGGATTACCTTTATTTTTTCAAGGTAAATGTCATCTTCTCCAGCTCTGACTATTATGATAGTAATTATATTAATGGATAATATTTGATTATTGAGCTTTGATGAAAATTGTCATCTGCATATCCTACAGTATTGCAGGATTTAAAATACCATTTTAAATGCATCACATGAAAACAAAAGCATTAAATACCTTTTTGCAATAGAAAGTCAGGTTTATTTACTCTGGGGAAGAGAAGACTAAGGGGGATTTGATCAGTCTTCAAATATCTTAAGGGCGATTATAATGAAGATAGAAATAGGCCATTTTCTGTGGTCCTCAAGGGATAGCACAAGCAGCAATGGGTGCCTGTATGCGTGTGAGGATGCCGCTCTGACACACTGTAGCTACACTTTATAAAGGCTGTAATTACAGCACGGAGCAGACTCAACCGAGTCTGCTAGTGCGAGCTAATTAGCATTCTCCAGCAGCCTCCGCATCTCACACATTCAGCATCCCTGCACATCAGAATGGCAGTGGGGGCACTTTAACGGAAGCTTGTTGAATGAGCTTTAATTAAAGCACCCCCACTGCCATTTTGAAGTGCTGGACACTGAAGACACGAGATGCTGCGGTGCTTTATTTAGAGTGGTTTTCGAAGGAAGGAAACTTTATTGGAGAAGTATTTTTTTCATGCTCCAAAAGCACAAAGGAGACAAAAGTATCAACACATTCCCTCCCTGTATTTGTTTTCCTTCCCTCCCCAACAGTTTTTACTCTCTTTAACAGCTCTGTTAATACTGAGACAGGCTACCTTTTCTTCTTGCCTCTGATTCAGCACTTCGGGAAGCCTGTCTTCTGCAAATGCATAAAGTTACTCAGTGAAGGTACTCGCGCATTTTAAAGCCCTGTCAAGCCATTAATGAGTTATTTTTACATGGGTTTTGGATAACACCATTTCTCGTTTAACAGAACTGCAAAAAAATCACACAAGCTTACTAATCTGTAACATTCCCAACCTTCTGTGACATAATGTCTTTCAGATTTAGTTTCTCTTTGATTAACTTCTTTACAAGGCAAGTGCTAAGGGTTTGGAACAGGCTCCCCCCCAGAGATGGTACAGTCACCCACTCTGGCAATCTTCAAGAGGTGTCTTGATGCCCATCTTGCTGGGGTTGTCTGATCCCAGTAGTCTTTCCTGCCCAAGTGCAGGCGGACAGGACACGATGATCTGTAAGGTCCCTTCCAACCCCTAACAACTATGAAACTTGGTATGACCAAAACAGTATCTTGGGCACAGGCAGAGCTCAGAAGTATCCACAATTTTAGTGTTTTAAAAGTGCACAGGGGCGGGCAATTATTTTGGGCAGAGGGCCGCTTACTGAGTTTTGGCAAGTCATCGAGTGCTGCATGACAGGCAGTCCAAGGCAGATTAATATTAATTTTCTAAATTTTTTAGGGGCCCTGTGGGCCAGACAGAATGGCTTGGTGGGCCGCATCTTGCCCACCGCTGTATTAGCAGGAGGTAAATTTCTTCACGGTTATTTTCAGGGGAACTCAGAGGTTGCAGCCACAAAGCTATCACTGCCACTATTTCATTAACATTACTTACTGAAACTGCCTTCAGTGACTGTACAATTATCCAATGGATTTCATTGAACAGCTTATTAGTGACCTCCTTTCCACGAGTGCTCTCTAGATACAGATGCAAGTTACTCACTGTCCATTTGCCTCCATGAATGTGATTATAGTCATCCTAGAGAATTAAGACATTAATTCAGTCTCAAGGAATTTGCTATTATTTAGAAGTTTTGTTCTCATGCACAGAAAACTTAAAATTTGTTTTTAAGCAGAAAGTTGCTGGGTTTTTCAGTTTGTTTTGCTACATGATGGTTTATAAAGGTCAAGCTCAGCTTCTACTGTTATTATATAAACATGGAATACGTTCTTATCACTTCTATATCGAGTTACATTTTTTAAAATGCAGAAATGGGTATTAAAACTTGCTTTGTGGGAATTTCAAGTACGAAGTACCAAAAACAAACCGACAAAAACCACGTTTTGTCTATTTAATGACCAAGCAGAGGACAGAGGAAGCGGAGGTGACGACTAGGCAATCTGATTTCCCAAACAGAAAGGAAACAGCTTGGGTTTTATTTGAGGAAGACTGATATATTTAACAGTAACTGTACTGCTGTTAATATACTGCTAATTTAGCACTTATATTTAAATATCTTTCATTTATGTTTAATGGTCTATTCATTACAAGTGTGGTTTATTAGACATTTTCCAAGCCAGAAAATAAATTAATATTAAAACCAGCATGCAGAGAGAGACACCAAATACCAATACGTCATGAAGATACTGAAATTATACATTTTTGCAGCATCTTATTGGAAATATAATTAATAATTTTAATATTTAAAAAAACCCCATTTGGCTGCACTACTACATTACAATCTATACTGCAGCTGTGACCAGGAGGCTTACTTGAGGAGCCTTGAAATATATTGGGTTAGAATGGCAGAGAAAAAAAAAACAGGGTAGTTTTGAGCTAGCTAAAAGTACATGCACACTAATGAAGCTCCTCCATATGCCAGAACATAATTTTTAGAATACTAAAAGGCTCTTCTTTGAGAGCTGTCAAAACTACTTGTTATGAAAGGTTGTTATATTATAGCTACAACATACCTAGAAGCAAAAATGAAGAGAACCTATAGAGGAAGACAGTTCACTCATGAGTACAAGGCCCAAGAAGCTTCTGCATGTATTTACAGCCTCGTGTCTGAAAATGTGTACAAAAGCCAGCATCTGAAACATGCTGTTCTCAATAGTTCCTCCATGAAAAATGCCTTAGGATCCCAGAGTTCAGCTAGCAGATATAGACTAAAAGCTTCATCCTCTTCGAATCTACTCTGATGACAAAGCACTTGTCCTGACAGGCTGAATGGATGAGATGGGACAGATGACCACACAATCGGGAGTAGTTAACAAAGAGCTCGACCACAACTGGAGCATGTTGTATCACTCATACCTGCCTCAAGGCCCTCAGGAAATTGCCAAACAAAAACTGAAAACAGCACAGCTTGCTGTCATGTTTGTGTTTTACACACTCCCACAAATACACATTAGAAAATGTAAGCATATTCCTGAAGAACCAGCCTTCCCCTTTGTTCTTAATAGTCATTTCAATAGTTTGCTTGGCCATGCCTAATATTAGATTGCAAATGAACATTTAAAAAAAAAAAAAAAACTCATAACACTTACCCCATGTTTCTGAATGGCAACGTTTGTAAGATGTACAAACATATTATCTAGCTCACTTGTACTTGGAGTATATTTTACAGTGCAAAACCGGCAAAATCCAAGTTTATACCTAGAAAAAAAAAGTATTAAAATATATATTAAATGCAACTGAAGTTGAGGAAAACAAACATTAAAAACTTCTCTAGCCAATGAGAACAAAGGTATTTCTTTTTTAAGGGACAAATCTATATAATCTTACATGTAACATCGGAGTGGACGATATGTAGACACTAACACATACAAGCGGAGATCAAATTTCTTCCCTCCAATCAGTAAAGGATTGTTGATATAGAGAGAAATCACATAGGCTTCTTTAGAAGAAGATTGAGAAACAAACCTATAAAACAAAACCAAAACAAAACCAAATCTTCTACATTTCGAATGTGATTATTATACAAAAATATTTTCCCTTCCTCAGAAGCATTCTGACAGAAATCCTATAGTACCATTAACATTTAACATTTCCCTAGTTAATGTGTGCAGGACAAGTTTGCATCATGTATGCAAAGCAGTTAAAACAAATGAACAAGATAAGCTTTAAGCATTGTAGGGTAGCATGCATATTAGACTCAGATTCAGCAAGCTACATTTATCCAAAAGACCCATAAACAAAGGCACTGAGGCCTTAGAGACTACATTTCATCAAGAAGTTACACTTATGGTTTAAAAACTATCAAACCAATTTAATGTCAATATTGAGTTTCCACTTCAACAACCCTTATTCATATGTATTCTAACACAATCAGGCTAGTGTTGCCTTGCTATTAATCTGGAGGGCAATCACCAACCCTTTCAAGCCAGGGTAGAAAAAACAACTTAAGGAGAAACCATAAAATTGTTCTTCAGATGTTTTTTTTTCTTCCCCCACTGTGAAAACAACTGCCTGTAGTTACTGTCTTTATTAGAAGGGGATTGTCAAAAACTAAGCAATAAAGATTTCCCTTTTAGTAGAAGAGCCATATTAGATGGGTTACAATACCAACAAGAGTAACAGACCCTTCCCCCCCACCATGTTCTTTCTTTTTCTCTCTTCCTTCTTCCCAATGAATGCCCTAGTTTGTCTGTGCTTCCTATTCACAGGGCCCAGCTGTTTTCTCTGCACTGAACTACAGTAATGAGCCACAGCTGATAGCTCCTCTCTCCAGGCCTCATGGGGAGGGAGTTCAGACAGGCCAGTCTTTTCTTCTCAGAACAGTGCCTGGTTTTCATGATTCATTTGACTAGGGAGGTATGCACAGTGGTCACATGACCTTTCCAAAGCTGAAAATTAAATCACTTAATGAAAGATTCTCCTTTAACTCCCAGGTCTTCAAAATCAAGCAGCAAAATAGTTATTCCAGCCTGCCCATGACATTTTCCTCCCTTGCCTATCTAGACATACAAACCCCAGATCTACACTGAAAGCATATTTCCACAGTTTGCTAAATGACTGCTTGTCACGCAGCACCAAATGGAATAATTTGCACTAAACAGAATCAGAAGGTCAACAGGTTTTAAGTGACATTAAAGAGAGAGAGAAAAATGATAGCTCTGCCAAATTAATGCTTAATGGCTTTTTGCACAGAGAAAGATCTCTGTTTTATAAAACATGCCTAACACTAATTCTAATATTATAAAAGGCTAAGTAAGTCTGTCCATAATGCTTCATTCACACTCTGGTGGAAACAGCCAATCAGAGTGCTCCAAGCATGGGGGAGTGCCACCATGATTCCAAAGCCATGCCAATGACGAGACAGAGGGTTGGGGAGCCGGCCTCGACCCCCCACCCTGTAAGTGGCAGAACAGTGGCAGCATAGGGCTTTAGGTGGTAGCACTCCATCTGTGATGCCCCTCCTCTACCCCCCCACCTGTCATTCTTGACAGGCAATTGGCTAGTAGGTTATAACAAAAGACTGTAAACCTATTTTAAACTTACGAAGATGTTTTGCTGTCTCTAGACCATTTCTTAATTTGAGAGAGTTTATTAATAAGAAATATCCCCTTTCCTTGAGCTTTTCCACAAGGTTTCATAATCCAGGTGCTGGAAGGATTTTTTCTGAATTCTTCAACAAAGAGATTGTAATCAGCAGGAAGCATAAAGGTGACAGGCACAAAATCTAAAGTAGTTAAAAAAAAAAAAGACTTGGAATACTACATCTGACAATGACAGTGATGCACCAGTGAATACATCTTCACTAACTTTCCATTTTTTTCTATTACACACTTCTGAACTAAGATAAAATGGAACCTAACATTAACATACAAATAAGGCTGGTCACAATACTAATCCTTCAGGAACACCCTCTAGCCCAAAGGTGGACAATTATTTGGGCCTGAGGGCTACATAGTGAGTTTTGCTGAGCTGTTGTGACCTGGGTCAGCATTCCCCTACCACACGCAACAAGTCACCACAAATCCTATGGGCTTTGTGTGGGCAGGGAGCAGTGTTTGGGAGAGGGATGGGTGTGATCTGCTCTCTGCATGCCCTGCCTGGCGGGGGTTGGGATGTGTATGGGGAATGTGCATGGAGGGAGGTGGGGGAACTGCCTGGGAGAGAACCAGTGGTGAGGGGAGGGAGGATGAGGCATACGCAGCAGAGCTCACCCAGTTCACAGCTGCCCCCACAGTGCTTGCATGGGGCCAATCCCTACCCAAGATAGCCTGAGCCGCAGTCCCATCTGCACCTGCCAGCTACAGTCAGCATGCAGCTTCTGGCAGGGCTGTTCCTGGTACAGATGCAGATAGCCAGGTGCTGCTCCCCTTGCCTCCAGTTGGAGCCGCTCAGCTGAAGCAATGCAGTAGGGGGAGGAGTGGGAGGAGCTACCGCTGGAGGTAAAGGGAGCAGAGTAGCACTTGGCTGACAGCAACCACACCGGGAACATCCCCACCAGAAGCTGCATACACTGGCTGGGGCCTGGGCTGTTCTGCTCCCCTTAACTCCAGCTGAGACTCCTGCTCCTGCTTTGCTGCTCTTGGACTGGCCCCATGTGAAGTACTGTAGGCCAGATCCAGTCAGCTGGCGAGCCAGATCTGGCCCGTGGGCCATACTTGGCCCACCCGTGCTCTATCCTGAAACTTTCTTTTCTACCATCACCCATTACCATCTCCCCTTCAGATAATTCCTCACCAACCTTGCATTAATATCCCATCTTCTCCAGTTTGAAAATTTGTCTATATCAAATACTTTTCTGAAGTCCAGGTTCAATCTAAAAAACATTTCCTGTCTGAAAAACCAGTTACCTTATCCAAGTAAAGTATTAAGTTAGTTCAGTATAACCCACCTGTGATAAACCTGTGTTGCATTTTATTCCATTTTCTCTTTACCTCCATGTTAGTCAATTTGTTTTGCAATCCCACATGGTACCGAGGTCAACCAAATGGGTGTGTGGCTGCCTGAATCATTTCCCCTCCTTTTCTTACATATAGTTACTGCCTTTATTATTATCCATGAATAGAAAGAGGTAGTTAACCATGTCAGTTTGAAGTCAGAGCTGAGTGGCACCTTAGAGACCAGGAGCTTCTGTAGGTGGAACCTACTTCATCAGATGCCACGCTGCCCGCAAAAACTTATGTCCTTCTGAAGCACTCAGTCTCTAAGGCAGGGGTGGGCAAAGTCTGGCCCATGGGTCAGATCGGGCCCATAGTGGGCTTTCTTTGCCAGCAGCCCCTATGGCAACAGCTTCTTCTGGCTTCCCGGGCACCCACCACCAGGGGCAGGACCCATGCAGGCAGAAGATGCGGGTGGGTGGCTGGGATGGGGCCACAGCTGGAAGCAAGATGGGTAAGTAGGGCTGGGAGATGCTGGGATCTTGTGGGAGAGGGTGAGCCATGGCACAGCTGTGAGCTGTTGCCTGCACACCCCTACGATGAGTGCAGGTTGCACAGACAGGGGCATGCAAGCAGAGGATCATGGCTCTGCCCCAGCTCTGGCCATGTGCTATCACTAATGCAAGGCCCCAGCCCCAGTGCAGCTCCTCATCTAGCTGCATGCCCCACCCACGCCACACCTGGGGTCTCCATGGAAGGGCTGCTGGGAAATGGAGTCTGGCTACCCGACTGCCATTTTGCCCACCCCTGCTCTAAGGTGTCACCCTGCACTGCCTTTTGCTATTCTCCAGTCACATGACACCACTTTCCATTTGAAAGATTTGGATCTCAATATCATAAGCCAGTTCCTTCTGATCATCCCCAGGCTGTGCATGTTAAACTGAGATTTCCTTCCACCCTCAGACATGTGTCGTTTCCAGTCCACAGCTCCATATCCTGCTTCCATTAGCAAGCTAGCCTCTATCTCATCATCGGAGATTCCATCCTGAGGGGATTGGAGGGTCCCATCTGCCGACCCGACCCCATGGCACAGGAGGTCGCTACCTGCCTGGGGCTCGGATTCAGAATGTCAGGGAGGATCCTGGCCTTCATTTGACCCTCGGACCAGTACCGCAGGGTCCTAATCCATGTGGGAACAAATGACAAGGCCAGGGGCAACCCAGACCGCATCATGAAGGACTACGAGGCCTTGGGGGCCAAGCTCAAGGAGACGGGGGCACAGGTGGTATTCTCCTCTATTCTCCCAGTAAGTAGACGTGGACAGCGTCACGAGGCCTGCATCAATGAGGTCAATTGGAGGCTTCGGGGTTGCTACCACCAGGCAGGCCTTGGGTTCCTGGAAAACGACCTGCATTTTTGCTCAGAGGGCATGCTCGGGTGGGATGGGTTTCACCTCTCCCCTAAAGGCAAGCGTGTCTTCTCTTCCAGGTTGGCTGATCGCATACAGCATCGTTTGAACTAGTTTCGCTGGGGGATGGGGCCACAGGAAGACATGAGGACACCTCCCAACCAAGACGGGCGATGAGCACAAGAGGTACCTAGGTAAGCGACAAGGGTCCAGATAGTCCTAGGAATCTGGGTGGGGTGCATGCACCAACAGAAGGCCTTAAATGCCTTTACACTAATGGTCAAAGTATGGGAAATAAGCAGGAGGAACTTGCCCTCCAGATAGCTAGTACAAACCCAGCCATAGTAGGGCTCACTGAAACCTGGTGGGATTCAACCCACGATTGGGTGGTAAAACATTAGGGGCTACAGACTATACAGGTGGGACAGAACGGGGGGGGTGGGGAGGTGGCGCTCTACATCAAAGAACATACACGTCCTCATTTAACAGGATGGGGTCAGAGGAGGGGCAGGCTGAAGTGCTCTGGGTCAGAATACAAGGGGGTCGCGGGGAAAGGGACTTAACAGTGGGTGTCTACTACAGACCACCCAACCAGGGGGAAGAGTTGGACTACGAATTCTCGGGTCAACTCGTGGAGGCAGTTAAATCAAGGGATGCGGTCGTCATGGGTGGTCTAAACTACCCGGACATTTGCTGGGAGGAACAGTCAGCCAGGTCTGACCACTCGCGTAGGTTCCTTGCTGGGATACAAGACCTCCACCTAACCCAGGAGGTGCACAGTCCCACCAGGGAGAATGCCCTGCTGGACCTGGTCCTGGCCACGAGCTGGTGAGGGGACTCCAGGTCCTCGACCACCTGGGCAATAGCGATCATCGCCTACTGGAATTCACCATCCAGCACAGGGTGTCAAGGGCCTGCAGCAAGGCAGTAGACCTTGACTTCAGGAGGGCCAACTTCAACAAGTTGAGATTAGTAGGAGAGGCACTGCAGTTCTGGAAAGTAGGGGAACTAGGTGTCCAAGACGAGTGGTTGTTCCTTAAGGAGACGATCCTCCAAGCACAAGGGGTGACAGTTCTAACGCGAGTCAAAGCGGGCAAGAGTGCTCAAAAGCCCCCTTGGCTCACTAAGGGCATTCAGAAACATCTGAAAGCCAAAAAAGGAGGCGTATATCCAGTGGAAGTGGGGGCTATCAAAGAGGATTATACCTCCATAACAAGAGTATGTAGGGAGGCTGTTAGGAAGGCTAAGGCAGAGACGGAACTAGGGCTAGCAACAAGGATCAAGGACAACAAAAAGTCCTTTTTTTAAATACATAGGGCGCAAAAAGAAGACACCAGGCAACATGGGGCCCCTGCAGGATACACTTGGCAATCTGGTGGTTAACAAATTCTTTGCCTCCATTTTTCTGAACAGGGGCCATGACTTCTCCCCCACCAGGGTACAGGACGGACTCAAAAGAGACTCTGCCAGGCCTAGGGTCAGGGAGGACCAAGTTAGGGAACTTTTGGAAGGACTGGACATGTTCAAATCAGCAGGTCCAGACGTGCTCCACCCCAGGGTGCTGAGGGAATTGGCAGGGGTCATCACGAGGCCCCTGGCACGGCTTTATGAGGACTCGTGGTGCTATGGCCAAATGCCAGAAGACTGAAAGAAAGCTAATGTGGTCCCCATCTTCAAAAAAGGGAAGAGGGAGGACCCAGGCAACTATAGGCCCATTAGTCTTACTTCGATCCTGGGGAAGCTCTTTGAAAAATTATCCTGGAGCACATCTGGGAGGGACCAGCAAGGGGGAGGTTGCTCAAGGGCAACCAGCATGGGTTCATTAAGGGTAGGTCCTGTCAGACCAACCGGATAGCCGTCTACGATCAGGTCACAAAATCATTGGATGCAGTGGATGTAGTCTTTCTGGCATTCAGGAAGGCCTTCGACACCGTTTCCCACCCCATTCTCATTAAAAAGCTAGGTGACTGTGGCATTGATGCCTACACAGTCAGATGGGTCGCAAATTGGCTAGGGGGCCACACCCAGAGAGTGGTGGTGGATGGGTCATGTTCAACCTGGAGGGAGGTGGGCAGTGGAGTCCCCCAGGGCTCGGTCCTCAGGCCTGTATTGTTCAATTTCTTTATCAGCGACTTGGACAAGGGGGTAAAAAGCACCCTGTTTAAATTTGCTGACAACACCAAGATTTGGGGCGAGGTAGGCATGCTAGAAGGGAGGGACAGGATACAACTGGACCTGGACAGGTTACAGGGGTGGGCAAATGTGAATAGGATGGGATTCAATACTGACAAGTGCAGGGTACTGCACTTGGGCAGGAAGAACCAGCAGCATACCTATAGGCTGGGGGACTCCCTTCTTGAAAGCACAGTGGCAGAAAGAGATCTTGGAGTCATGATCGATCCCAAAATGAATATGGGCTGCCAATGTGAGGACGCGGTCAGCAAGGCTAACCGCACCTTGTCATGTATCCACAGATGCATCATGAGCAGGTCCAAGGAGGCGATTCTTCCCCTCTTTGCGACACTGGTCAGGCCACAGTTGGAGCACTGTGTCCAGTTCTGGGCGCCGCGCTTCAGGAGGGATTAGGCCAGCATCGAGAGGGTCCAGAGGAGGGCCACTCACATGATCGGAGGCAGCAGGGCAGGGCCTACAAGGAGAGGCTAAGGGACTTGAACCTGTTCAGCCTTCACAAGAGAAGGCTGAGGGGGATCTAGTGGCTGTCTATAAACTTACCAGGGGGACCAGAGGGGATTGGTTGAGACCCTGTTCCCCCGAGCACCCCCTGGAGTAACAAGGAACAAACAGCCACAAGTTGATTGAGAGTAGGTTCAGGGTAGACATCAGAAGGCACTACTTCACAGTCAGAGCGGCCAGGATCTGGAACCAGCTTCCAAGGGAAGTGGTGCTGGCTCCTACCTTAGGGGTCTTTAAAAGAAGGCTTGATAACTACCTAGTTGGGGTCATTTGAGCTTAAGCTTAGTAGGGGGTCATATGAACCCTGTACTCATTCCTGCCCAAGGCAGGGGGTCGGACAAGATGATCTGCTCAGGTCCCCTCTGACCCTACTTCTATGAATCTTCACCTCTGTTGAAAACCGAGGCACACAGTTCAACTGGATTTTGGACCATATTTTGATGGTCTTTGGCCTCAATCCCATTCTCACAGCACAATACCCCATTTATACTTTCCTTATTCTCCATTTATATACATAGCTAAAGAACCTTTTCCCACCCATTTGAGTTTCCTTTGCAATTCTCACTTTCTCTCCATTTTGTAATGTGCTAGTCACAACCTTTCTTTGCTTATTAGTTCCTTTTCCCATTCTCTGAAATCTCTCCACTTCCTTGCCATGATATTTATTCATTCTGTTAGACCTGGAGACCCTCTCTACAACTGCATCCCAAACAAGGGTCAGAGCAAATTTCAGATCAAACTGTTCCAAGTCAGTGATCAACCGCCAGAGCGTGGGGCTCCCTACAGGTCTGGAAATTTGACAGAAGTGGAATGGTGGTGGCAGCATTAATTGCTATGGCTCTGGAAGTCATGGCAGTTAATTCTGCTATTGCTGCCAAATTTCCAGACATCTGGGAAGCCCTGTGGGCTGGGTGACACAGCCCTGTGGGCCAGCCACTCCATGGCTGGATCCAACACACAGGGTTGGACCAGTACATGGAGCCAGGTTGATGGGTTGCTTAGTGGCTGGATCTGGCATGAGGGACTGCAGTCACAGACCAGCCCCATGCACTGACCCCGAACTGAATCCAGCCTGCAGGCCAACATCTGGCCCATGAGGCCAGAGGGTTGACCACTGCTGCTTTAAGTCAAATGTGGAAAGACTAAGATTATTCTACAGTGAGGCCCTCGAGCTCATCAGTTCTATTGATTTCTCTACCCAATTCCCTTACTTTCTCAAAGTTTGCCCTTTGAAAACATAAAGCTATATTTAGAGATCTATTTTTTGCTTATTCTTCCATTTAGATTGAATCAACTCAGGACAACTTCAGCCAAGCTTATTTTTTGTAACCAGCTCTTCTATAAGATGCTTATGTCTCACCAAATCCTAGTTTAAAACAGCCCACATGGGTTTTCATGCCTGCAAACTGGACTGTCCTCTTCCCTTATGTGATTTTCAGCATGGTTTCAAGTTCTCATCATTAGATTGGGAACACGTAAAGCTTTGACTGTAGCTCTGTTACTAACTCATTCCAAGTGTGGACTTGAAATAATGGCAGCCTCTTTGCTTCTATATTGGTAAAATATTTATCCAATTGCTTCTTGGGGTATTGTTTGTGAAGGGCTTTGAGAAAGTACCAGCAAAAGGAATACAAATAATAGTGTATAGTGTGTTACCTAAGAGCCTGAACATTTATTTACACTCTGGCTCACACAGAAGATAGCAGCACTATCACCACATGCTACCATGGAAGTCTCACGTGCCAATTTTATTTTGCACTCCTTGATCACATATTTCCTTTTTTGGATTGCCTTGTTTTAGAGGTTCATGAAATATTTTAGTGGGTTTAATGGACTTACAAAAACAGCAAAAGGTGTGTGAAGACAGTTTACATGTTTTCTTTTCCATTTTACAAATATTAAAAATATTTAGTGTCCCACTACTTCCCTTCTCACCCCAGAATAATCAGCCAGTTTGAACCCATTCCTGATCCTAAACAAATGCAGTGCTCGAACTCAGTCACCTCTATCTGGCGATTCACCGAAAATTAAGCTTCAGACAGATTCCTATAAGCACTAGAGATGCACCCCAAACTCAAACTGTCAACTGTAAAATACAAACACAGATACTAAAGTGAAATACCAGCAAAGAAATGACATGGGAAAGGAGAAGAATTAAAAGGATAAAGTAATGATATGGGTGATGGAATCCTTGACCAAGACACTAGACTAGGTTTAATATCCATCAAGCAAGACAGTGTCTTAAACAATCATTCTTGCTTTTCACATCAGATAGTAGCACATTTTATGATGTGTGAATTCAGTATTAGCTTTAGTCCTAAAAACTAATACTGAACTACTACAGTTCATGCTATATTTGTTAGGATCCTGGGCAAAGATGTCAAGGGTAGAATATAAAAAAAAAAAAAAAAAAAAAAGGCTATTTTTATGGATGCTGTTTGTTCAAAGTGTGTTGAGCGTGTTGGCAGAAAATTGGGTGATGCCTGAATTTCCAGTATTCATACCATACCAATCCTGTAGACAAAAAAAACAAAACAAAACACAAAAACAAACCCAATAGATTCCATTCTTCAAAGCCTTCTGATATCTTTCACAAACTAATATTTTCTTACAGAACTTACCACAATAGAGATGTAACCTGAAAACGTAGCTAGCTTACACAAGTGTCCCAAAGCAAATTCAACATCTACTCTGCTTGTGTTTAACGTGCATTAATCTGTGGTTCTATCCTAGTGTAGGACACAAAATAATGTTTTCATGCATAATCCATGTGTGATCAATAACAAGACTTGTGCCAACAGTCAAAAATACATACCCAAATAAATGTATTTTCCATTTTCATCCTTCTCTGCAAGAGGGCTCCCTTCTTTTTCTAGTTCTTTCCTATATCTTTTGATATTCTTCACCATCAAGTCCTTCCTGGTCAGCTCATAGTGATTTGGGAAATGGTTGACAATTTGGTCATCGGAAAGACGATAACCAGTTTCCACACTAAAAACATTTCGGATGGTTTGTATGCTCATCCTGAAAGCCAAAAAAAATACTATGTGATTTCCCCCAAAGAAACAGAATTCAGGAAGAAGGCAACCAAGTTTCCATCTTCTTTACTTAGTTTTGACTAAAATGTTTTATGTTTTAAATTAAGTATCTGAAGGAAATCGTTACTCCCTCCATATTTATTTTTGTCTTTAGGAAGTATTTTTAGTTTAGGTTGTTACAACAAGTCCAACATACCTGAATCTCTGTCAGTGGGTACAGGTGAAATGCAACTAAACGAGATTTAAGGCCTAATGTTTCTGAAGCCTAATGAAGGCTAGAGTAGAGAGAACTTGTTCCCTTATCAGCCTGATGCTGTCAGAAGTC
>NW_005842509.1:908533-910802 GCF_000455745.1 Alligator sinensis | reverse complement strand
TCAGCAGGACTTGGAAATGACCAATACGTGATCAAATGTTGTAACCATCTCTCTCTGAATCTAACTTACTCTTCAGAACCTCAGCATTTCTATTATAAAAATAAAAGTCTGTAACTGTAACATTTTTTAAAAAAAACTTCCAAAATTTGAACTGAGCAGAACTGAAGCAGACATATACAAGAGAATATCAAGCAAGTTGTTAACTCAGAGGTTCAGAATTGAAAATTAAACATCATCATTTCTAACTATTTGATTTCTCCTGTAAAACCAGAGGGAGGGTCTGATGCATCTCATTTTGGTGGCACAGATCAGTGGCATTTGGAATTTACCATTATTTACATTACAGCTGTGCAATTTTAATTTTAGGAGAATGACATACTGTAAATACAAATCCCACAGCTGTTTTCATGAGCAGCTCATGTAAAACTCAAATCATACTCAAAAAGCATTGCCAAGGTGTCCATTACCAAGCCAAGCCAAGTCAAACCAATTTTAGTAACCAATTTAGATAAAAAGATTAACAATTCTGACAGCATAAAAAGCAATAGGAAAGCAGTGTAAGTGTAATAAAGTTCCAGAATTTATTCAAATGGATGTTGCTTCATTTACATATCAAAAAAGACGTGATCCAGAACTGTTGCTTAAGCCAGATTTTGTAACTATTTCACAAGTGGATTTAAGACAGCATTTCACTCAGTAAACCAATGCCACATGCAAAGTCAAAGAATATTTTCCTTCCACTTTATTAACCAGTTTTGGTCCACCATTCATTCTCGTCCTTGGAATGTGGCTTCTTTCTACTTCTATATAATCCCATACCATACAGTCAGAAGAGAAGTGCAAGGAAGAACATTTGAGACTAAATTATTTCGTGTTACCAGATTATGTCTAGTCTTACCGCAACATCAATGGTCAAAGTCTCTGAACAGGACAAAAAAAAAGGCCAAAATTGACCTCACACTGGTACTTTCTCCAAAGGAAGTAAAAAGTGCATCTAATTTTTTTTGTAAGTCTGTGGCATATAATGTAATTTGAGTAGACTCATGTACTGCCTTCCCAAAAAACTATACAGTAAAGCCATACCACTGTAAGGCAGTTTTACTGCTACTGGAGAAAAATTACCTAAGTGCTGAGGTGGCAGGTTTCCCAAAAGACCCATAATCCAAAAAGCCCACCTCCAAGATTGATGTTGTACAACAAGAATCATACAGCTGTAGCTCTGTGCCCTAGGAAGTCTTAATGATTTCAATGGGGTCTTCACAGACTCTACACTGAATAGACTTTCCTACCTGTCTGAACAAAGGATCAAGGCCCTGGAATCCTGCAAAGTGTAACACTGGCAATTTAAGTGGCATACTTCCTTACAAGTATTACATCAAATTAATTCTAGATTTAAGTTGCACAGCACCTTAATTCTTTTGATAATGTTAATATATTTTTACACTTGCTTGACTTATTGAAAAGTACCTTTGCAATGTGTGTCACAAGCTGAAAAATACCCAGGTGTTATTAGGGGTTTAGGTTGTAGCCGTGTTGGTCTAAGGACATAGGCAGACAAGGTTCCTTGGGTGAATTTGATTATCTTTTATTAGACCAACCCAAATAGTTGGAGAATATTTATTAAGCAAGCTTTCAGGTTCAAAAACCCTTCGTCAGGCTAAGGAAGTTTCAGCAGTTGGTGTGTGCTCTTCCTGGATGGAATGAAAAGTAAAGAAGCCAGGGGCTGGGCTGGGGAGTCAGTTGCCAGGCAGATTATAATGTATCAAAAATCCAATGTCTATGTTTAGTCCATGGTCTCTAGTATCCAGGAGGTTGATGAAATGGAGCTCATAGGCTCATCTCTGGGAAGTGTTGTGTAAATTTCCCTTGAGGATCAGGACTGAGAGATTGGAGAGAGAGTGGCCCTCCTGTGAGAAATGTGCCCCCACCGGTAATTGTACTTACCAATAAAAATTCCAATCTTCATTTTCTGCTGCCTGAATCCATCCTCTCTTTTCAAAGTTATTTATCAGCACAGACTTCTCTATGTCAGTTACCCATTTCACTTTTCCTGCCATTATCCTAAATGGAAAACAACTTGTGAGCATGTCATGGTTTTAAGACATCCTTCCTTTTTTCCCCCCTTTCTTGACACATGCCAGATAAGTTCTGTGGAGGGAATTAAAAAGTATCTGCCAAGTGCTTTGCCTTTAATTTAGGAAGAGGGGAGACTAAGAACACAAATCAATATCTATAAACCAGATAGAATATAGGCACCATTTGCTGCAAA
>NW_005842509.1:895635-908502 GCF_000455745.1 Alligator sinensis | reverse complement strand
TCTTTCCCCCACTTCCATTTATGTTCTGCAAACTACACATATGAGAAATCTGAGGACAAAGAAGGCAGTTCAAGTTTCTGTCTGTTTCTAACATTGCTAACAAGCTGTTTACCATCTCTAGTGCTGGTAAAATATTTGTCCACTGAAGTCAGATTTGAAGTTTGCCCTTAGATAACTTTTACAAAATAAAGCCTAGGACACTGGAAATATTATCATTTATAACAATAAGTAAAGAGCAAATGTGTTCACAGCAGATCCCATGGGTCACCTCACTCAGTGAGCCTGGGAACAACGGAAGACTTTGAAAGCTACTTGTTTGGAATGTTCTACTACACAGCGATGATTTTCTATATAAAAACACAAAATTCTACTGATCAATCATAGAAACATAGAAAAATAGGGCCAGAAGGAACCTTGAGAGGTCATTGAGTCCAACCCCCTGCTTGAGGCAGGATCATCCCTATCCAAACCATCTGGTACAAATCCACTGCCTAACCTCTTAGCCAAATTACACAGTCAACCCTGATGCAACACAAGACGCAACATCCTAACTTGCCACAGGTAAAGCAGGGGACCACAGAAAACAACATTCTGCTGCTGCAAAGGTTGTTAAAAATACACTGAAGAGATCCCAGGAAGAGGGCCACATCCCCGCTACAGAGGAAGTCAAAATCCCCTACAGGCCATATGAATCTGACCATGGGGTAAAACTCAGCAGCAAGCAAAGCCTAAAAGCATGGGAAATACCCAAAGCAGAATATAGGCACAGTTATCCCTAGATCATCCTTGACCAATGCCTGTCCAACCTCCTCTTGAACACCTCCAGTGATGGAGAGTCCACAACTTCCCTAGGCAGTCTATTCTGCAGCCTCACTGTTCTGTCAGCAAAGACATTTTTCCTGATATCCAACCTAAGCCTATTTGCTGCGACTTCAGCAGCATAGGTCATTCCACCACTGGTCCATGTCCAATATCTACAGCAAGAGAAAAAAGGTGTTTTCCCTTTTCTTTATGGCAGACCTTCAGGTATTTGAAAACAACTACCATATACCCTCTTTAGCACCTTTTCCACAAGCTGAACTATTTCCTTCAGCCTCTCCTTGTCTGACTTGCCCTTTATCATTTTTGTCACCCACCTCTGGGCCCTCTCTAACTTTTCCACATCCTCCTCCTTGTTATTCTGCTGCTTCATGCATAGGGATCTAGTTAACTCAGAGAGGTGGCCAGCTGATTTCCTGGTCATATCAGTGGGTCAGTCACCATTTTTGCAGGTTTATTGTAGGGGCACACTCCCCTACCATGCCTCTGATTGGTGGAAAGGCCCCAGTCCCTGTCCCCCAACTCCACACACACTGCCAATTGGTGGAGAGAGCTGTCATGCAGCCCCGCTCCTCTTATGACTGATTGTTGAAGGATGGGGCTGCACAACAGGCAGCCCTCTCGACCAATCAACAGCAAGGGGTGGGGGCAGCAGCCCTCTTCATGCTGTGCTGGGTGACCAGGACAACTGCTGGTTCCTACTGGGGAGCCAGTATTTTATTTTTCAGTAAGCTCCCTCCTGCCCCAATGGGTTTTGCGGCAATTGTTTGATTTCACAAAAATCCTGATTTGAGCAGGTCCCTATTCATACAGCTGCCATTTGGCCAGCTGCTTTTGCCAGAGTGATGCAACAGGGAAGATTCTCAAGGCTACTGTTTTACAACAGACCTCATACCGATAAAATGCTCACTTCCTACATCACATCTCTCATATATGAACACTCTTCCATATAGTCAGAGAAAAAAGTTAACAGAAACATGTTATCATCCTTTAAACAGTCTGTATATACCTATACAGATATGACTGCTACAGTCCTGCAATTAAGCCTACAAGGGTGGACACCAGCACCGAGCCAGTCCCGATGCAGTCACCAAGATTCTGAATAGAACCTGAAACCTGCCAAAATAAATCCAATTAAAGGACCAAGTCCTGATAGTCTTAATAGAACCAATAAGGAAGCTAATAAAAAAACACTGTGCAATTAATTAACACAGCCAGAGATAACAGTTAAACACAAGGGCGGGCAAAGTTATGCCATACAAAGCCTCCATATAGTTATGCAGTCTTTTTCTACTTTAAAAAATAACTTGTGGTTTAAAAGTGCTTTCTGGATGTTCCAGCCAAGTTAGTTTTTTCATCTTTGAGGAAAAAAAAGTCAATGAAGAAAATGGAAAACTGCTGACTCAGTGGGTTAACCCACCCATAAATGCTATTCTGAGCAAAAGGAAGGAATTCTATCTGATCAGCACATCAAAAAGCTACTCAACACAGCTCACAAAGACACTCTCATGGACCCAGAGGGACAGCCTTCCATCTTCAGCTCCTTCTGTGCAAAAATGAAGTTTATTTCCTACCTATGGGGACTTTTTACCATCTATACTTTTCCCAGAGCCTGACAAAGGGACTTTGATGCCAAAAGCTTGCAGAAAAGGACAATTTTCTTGCCGTTTTCCAGTTGGTCTAATAAAAGGTATCATTTTGGAACCAAGAGCTCTAGTTTTTTGTATGTCATTCTGAGCAAACGCTACTATATACTCTGATTGAAGGAGACAAGAGTTTTCTAGCATACACTCCTTCCTGGAACAACAAGGGACAAACTATGGCAGACACCAAGGTGAAGAGGGGAAAGAGCAAAAGCAGTAAGTTACATGGATATCTTATACCATCTACTGCTGTGCCTGTGCTATATCAATTTTGATGTAAAAAACACTCATGCCAAAAAAGGATAACTTAATAGAATGATTATACTCTAATTTCCAGATGTTTGAAATTAAAATATATTACATTTCCCAATAGACCCTAAATTACATCTTCCTGCTTTACTGATATACAAAACCCTGAGTTATTAAAAGGCAGGTTGCAAAAAAGAGAAAGTGGGAGGGAAGGTCCTCATGAGTAAGACACTGACTTCTAGTTCAAAACAAGTCTTCAGTTCCAGTCTGCTACAGATTTCTTATGTAACCAAAAGCAACTTGCAATGTTTCTGAGGTGTAACTCCTCACAGACAGCCCTAGGTCTCTCTCCCATCTCCAAGTTAGCCTGTTGTTTATTTAGACTGGCAATTCTTTAGTGCAGCAGTTTACCATATTTACTTGAATCTAATACAATTCTGAATTTAACACCCCCCCCTAATAATTAGATTCTATACATGGAAAATGTATAAATGTGTTACAACTGTCCATGTCCAGAATCTAATTACTGGAGGGCCATCTTTAATTCATCCCCCCACCCCACTGCCACAGGAGGGCAGGCAATAGGGAGGCAGGTGGTATGGGGTGGTCAAGCAGCTTGGCCCCTCCCCCAGCCTTGATTTCCCCCTCCTTCCCAGACTCTGCTCCCCTCTCTGCCTCATAAGCTCACTCTGCACTGACAGGTCACTACCACAGTTCTACCAATGGTTAGTCCAGCCTGACACAGGGACCACAGCCCCAGCCCAGCCCCTGTAGCTGGGGGCTGCCTGTTGCTGCCATGGGGCCATACTGGGGCCCTAATCAGGAGATTGCCAATACAAAGCAAAGGGAGGGAAGGAGAGAGGCAGGTGGGGGAACAGAGGCTGCAAGGAGGGGGCAGGCAGGAGAAAGAGGCTGCAGAAGAGAGATGGCAAGGTGCAGAGGCAGCTGCAGCTATGATCCAACCGAGGTAGGTTCTCAGACTTGATTGAAAGATGAAGAGCTTTTCTCCCTTTGTTAAATGGGGAAATAAACCTTGTCTTAAAATTAAGTAAATATGGTACTATTGTCATGGATCTTCACCTCACTATCATCATGGGCCTTGCCCTCAAAGGGTCAACTTGCTCATTTTTAACTTAAGCACATGTAGGAGTCTACAGCCCAGGCTTTCATGTGTGCACACAGCACATTTAGTACAGCGAGGGCCGGAACCTTTTCACCAAGGGTGGGCAATTATTTGGGCTGAAGGGACAGTGAGGGAGTCCGGGCGAGCTGTTGCAGCCCGGGGAGCGGAGGGTGCGGGATGACCTGGCTCGGGGGGCGCGCCGCGGGGGCAGTCGATCCTATCCAGCCCCGGGCTGCTGCTGGCCCCGGCCCGCCTCCCCCACCGCCACCCCCGGGGGCCCCGGGCGGGGTCTTGGAGACGGCTCAGACCCCCACGGACAGAGCATGCTGGGCAAAGCAGGACGGGGCCGGGTGACAGCGGAGCCCGCCCGCCGCGCTCACCTGCCCGCTGGCAGCCCCGGCTCCGCCTCACGCGCCCCGCCCCATACTCTGCTGCCAGTGCTTCCGGATCGCAAACGCCGCGATCCCGGCAGCGCGGGGGACTTCCGGTAAGAGCTGAAGGCCGGCGGCGGGAGAAGCCCCGCCCCCGTGTTCTAGTTACGTCACTAGACAGGTGCCCAGTGCGCCAGTCTCCCAGCCCCCTTTGGGGCACGTTCTGCCTGCGGAGTGCACAGAGCCCCGGGCATGGCCACGGAGCTTACCAGGGGCGCGTCCCCACCTTCATTAATGAACCTTAGTTACTGCACAGTAAGTAGTTCCGTGCAATTATTTTGGGGGATGTTTACTGCGCAGTAGCCTAATAAGACTGTGCAATAGCGTATTAGCAGTTGTTGACCGGCACGCTGCTGCACAGTGTTATTAGGCTACTGCAGAGTAAGTGCCTCACGTAGACGTGCCAAGAGTCGTTTAGCTGCCACAACAGCCTCATTCCCCTCACTGCAGCAGCCCAAATGAACCCCCCAGGCCACCTGAGACCCCACGAGGGAGCATGAAGCACAAGAGGGCCTGCCTTAGTCTAAAAATAAGAAACAACAGGTGCTCAGAAACAGGAAAACAAACCCAAGGAAGGGATGAAGCAGCACTAGGGAGCACAGCACAAGTAAGGGACAACTGGCTATTTAATGATAGCTGTGTTTTCACAGGCATCATGGCAAAGGGTATTTCTAAGGGAGGAGTTTCAAAGGAAAAAATGGAAACTCCTCTAAGACAGTCTAAGAATGCCTGTTTGAAATTGTGACAAGTCTGCTGCCTGCATTCCCCACCCCTCCCAGGCACCCTGACCCACCCCTGAGCACTGGAGATCCATGCGTTCATGCACACTCCAACACACGCAGATTCTGGCATTTCTTAACTGCAGGTTCTGGCATTTCTTAACTTTTCAAAGCTTGATTCAAGCAGCCTCAGAAATTGACTGCCAGTGTTTAAGTGATGTTTGTGCCATGATGGTCCAGGCTTCTTCAGGAAAGAAGAATAGTTCTCAGGATTGCAGATCATGTGCGCAAAGGCTGCAGAACATTATAGGAATAAGTAATGGATACAACCTGTATCGATAACATAAACAATGTTTAATTACAGAAAACACTAAAGGCAAGAATTCTTGTGGATGGTATCTTTTATAGGACCAACCTGTAATGGTACCCAAAAGCTTGCCTAGGTCTCTATCAACTGTACAGTTGGTCCTATAAAAGCTATCATCCACAATAATTTTTGCCTCTCTTTTAATATACTGTAATTCTTGGGGGTGGGAGTTAACATAACCAGTTAAGCATTCCATTATGTGGAACTGTAACATCACTCACCCAGCTCAGCAGCAGGACTGAAACCTTCAGATCCACAGCACTGACCTTTGCCATATAAACCGTCAGAGTAACTGACAGCAATAATAGGTGGGCATCTTCTAGATCAGTGGTTCTCAAGCTTTTTTTGTACCAGGACCCATTTGTAAACACGGATGTCAGCCAATCTGGACTCAGTAAATAGTTTAAGTAGAAAACATCCCCCCTGGCCCTGCCAGTGCCCCTCACTCCCAACCCGTTGCCCCCAGGCCCCAGCCTGCCAGTGTGAAGCAAGGTGGGGGGCCCCCCCAAGCAGCCCCTTTCAAGCTGGAAGTCTGCCAGCCTGCAGGGGAAACCCTCAGTTTCCCATATTTTTCTCCTTTAAAAGAGAATCCATTTTTAAAGTTGGTTCACGACCCTTTCATTTATTCTTGCAACACACATTTGGGTTGCGACCCACAGGTTAAGAAACACTGTTCTAGACAGACTAGAGCAAGAGAAGGACAAGACAGATGATGCAAGTAGGCTTCACAAATGACACCAAAGGAATGGTGAGAGATGGATTTCGGGTTTTGAGGGGATTCTTGTACCAACAGACCTTTCTGCTCTAACCATGCATCTATTCTACCTTCATCCCAACTTCATTCATCTCCCAGTCTCACTAAGCCAGTCAGTGTCCCCTCTCACCATCCCTCCCCTGCACCAGCTCCATAACCTGTACATCTGAACTCCCCATCACTCCTTTGGTGCCAGCAAGTGTGACACTGTAAGCACAAGAGTTTCCTGCAGTCTTACATTGCAACCCACTCAGACAGTGCCTTTGAATAATTTTGTGGCCAAATTCTAACAAGTCTCAACTGATTGTGAGCAAAGGATTTTCAGAAACTCAGTCCTTGACCAAATGTGAATCTGTCTTTAATGGGGATTAGGTAAAAGCACATCCTTGTTTGTACCAAAACAGCTGTAAGAACATTTTTAACAATGTATGTTTTCCCCACCCCCAACCTAGTTCAGATAAAGTGCTGAACTATTTTTACTGAAATAGGAGGAAAAAAAGCATTAGGTAGTGTAACAAGTGGGCCTTCCCAGGACCAGTCAGACATTGGCCCGCCCACCTGTTTCTGGGCTAACTGCCCACCTCTCTCACCTGTCATGTCTTGTTGATACATAATTATATGGTATTAATTAGGCAGGAGGTTGCCCATTTTCCTACCCTGATGCCAGAGGGCACTATCTGCAGCTCCATTCTTCCCCTACGCTGCAGCCCAAGCCTTGCAGGTGTTCCCTCCAGCTAGCTAGCACTGGAACCCTTGCTCCAGAGCCTTACCGGGACTCTCACTCCCCACCAGAGCTCCTGGTCCCAGCACCCTGACACTGGGTTTACTCAGTACACACAAAGGAACATACACCAGGTCCCATGCCCACACTTTTGGGGCTCCAACCCCTCCCACACTCTCAGGGATCTGAGCCCTGTGGCATGCACCAACAGTGCCCTGCCACAGGTAGATACATGGGAGTGGAAAAAAAGGTCAGTCCAAACAGTGAAAGTTTGGCAAAATCATGTGCAGATGAACACATGATCTTATACTGGAAAGTCCTGGGCAGTTTTAATTAGGGCCTAACTGTAGCATCTATGCTATATAATGCACAAGATATTACACTCTTATCCACTCTGGAATATTTTGCTTTTGACATTTGTTTTGTCTTATGCGCATTGATTAATTTGCATCACTGGGTTATTTGGCATAGAATTTTGCCCCACTGCCCTTCTCTGTGAACACCCTTTAACATATTTTCCATTTACAAGCACCGTTCTCTCTCTTTTTTGTTAATTCTGGAAATAATAGCATTGATGTTTAGAAAGCGAGAGGTTCCAAAACTTCCCAAATCTACTCCAAAATAATCCTCTGTACAAACTCTTGTTGATTTCAGTGGAAGCAATACTTGGCCCAGTGCTAGCAAAAGGCACCCTCAAGTATAATTTCAAGAACAGTGCACGCATATACTGGTATGAATAATTAGGTATGTTGTGTGGCAGGCCAATAGGGGGTGCTTCTGCGTTGAGCCACCCACTTCACTGTGCCCGACCACCTTCCAGGCTCTGAGTGCCTCCCTGGGGGCACCTCATGTCTGGCCAACCCCCTTCCTGGAGCACACCCACTAGCCTGGGGTAAAAACGGCCATCACCCAGGGCTGGGCTTTATTCCAGCTCTGTGCACCCTAGGAAACACAGGCCTAGTAGCCCTTGAGGGTACTTGACTCACTTCAAGCACTTCGGGGTGCTTCTCTCAGTCGGAAGCACAAGTAGTGGTCTCCCTTAGTCAGCCGTACCATGGGGACCCCAAGGCATAATCTAGACCCACACCCAATGAGTCTCCCACGTAAGGTACAAAGGAGAACTTTATTGGTTACAAGGGGTAGGGTTGCAATAGGGTACAGGGTAGAGCAATATCAGAGAAATCCCATAAAGCAAACTGGCATGGCTGGGTAGCCTTTGATCATGCATCTGAGTTACTGCAAGCTATATATCTAGTTAGATCTCAGGTAGCTTACTCACAAGTATCATCCAGAGGGAGGTGGAGATTCCCTCTGGAGGCAGACAGTTCCTTGATCATGAGTTTTGAGAGAGAGAGAGAGAGAGAGCAAGTTTCAGATGGTCCAGCTCTTCTGTCTCTCTGAGTCTTCCTCATGGCTGCTGCCTCCTCCTCCTGGGCAGTCCTTAACTTATATAGCCCTTGTGACCTCATTTACCTGGTCCAGTGGAGGCCAGCACCTGTTGGCTGTCAGCCAACCAATTTGAAATGCATCACTAGTTGCTGGGCAGACTGGCAGTTCCTAGCTCCCCAGGGAGTCCAAGCCCCTCACCCAGGCATGTGATGCCAGTCACGTAGGTAGAGGGAGCAGGTTTCCCCCCTCCCTCAGGAATGTATCCAGCTCAGGTTACCTAAAGAGATAGGATAAGGTGTGTACCCTCTGCAGGGCCCATCTTAACCAAATTGTCACAGAGCAGAGTTTTTGGAGAGAAACAGAGGTGGCCTTCTGTCACACGTTGTGAGGACCTGGATAGAATGTCAGTGGATTGTGGGGGTGCATAATACAGCTAATCAATTAGTGGTGTTGGTGTCAACAAAGAGAAGACAGATGCATGGAAAGAAACAGTTACCTCAAGATTAGAGACCATGTGTTTAAAGGCTGCAGAATGTCATAGGAATAATAAAGGGTATGACCTGTGTTGATAACTTCAATAGAAAACACCAAGAATGTTTAATTACAGAATGCAGCTGTTTGACAGCAAAGTGGAAATAAGGTAAAAAGAAAAAAAATGATTGATAGTAATATATTCAGACAGCTGATCATGTTTAAAAATAGAATAACCTGACTACCATTGAAATAAGGTAAATGTTTGCAGCTTCCTGGTACAGAAAAAGGAATGAAATAATGACATTACTAGATAGATAATAGATCCTATATCCTTATAATTAATCAGAATATAATATGAATGCATTGTGTGCATGCGATAAGGTCAGTTCCGAGGTCTAGTTAAGCAGAAATAGTTGAATTTCAGTAACATGAATTGCTGGAAGAAAATACAGTAAAAGCTGAGTTATCTGGCACTTTATTAACCGGTATGCTCTATTAACTGGCATGCTGATCAACGTGACAAAAACAAAACTGAAAGTCCACGGCACTTCTGGTTTCACCAAGTCCCACTTCGCCAACTTTGGACCACGGCCTGGGATAAAGCAGCCCCCCTCCCTGTCCCCCAGCACACTGACGCCAGGGAGTGAAAGCCCTGGTGCACCAGACACAGCAGGAGGGGCAGCGGCCTGAACAGGCAATGACGCCTCTCAGATAAACAGCTTATTTGATCAACTGGAACTCCCCATTCCCCATGGTTGCCAGATAACACAGCTTTTACTGTAGATTGTTTGAATCCACAAGACATAAGCCTTGGAACACCCGGTTATCTTGCCTAGTTCACATTCATTGGAATTTATATTACCCAGTAATAGCATTAGTAAGTAATGAGGACTGCCCAGAAACTCCTTTAAGGAAAAAAATTATCTATAGACAAAGGTGAGAAAAAAGTTAAACAGGACCTGGTGTGTTAACATCAGTGTGTTTTGCTAGTGGCATCAAACAAATTTTGGGAGCATGAGGGAATTAAATAAGGAAAAATAATTTTATTTTCATGGAAAAAAACAGTATTTATTTTATATTGTAAGATTTTTAAATCCTGAGACTACTGTGTAATTAAGAACATACTTTTTTTGTTACAAGTACTGTATGTCAACAAATATTCTTTTGTTACATTGTCAGAAAACTAAGTAGCAGTATCAGCACATTTTCTTAGCATCTTAGAGCGCAATCTTGCAATCCCTTATGCATATTTTAAGTGCATTGTCCCATTGTCTTAAATGGGACTATTTACATACTTAAAGATAAGCATAAATGAGAATAGACCCTTACACAACACAAAAAATATTTGCCTGCAGCAAAACCTTAAAGAAGTTATAATATTGTGATTAGATCCACTTTTATAACTTACAAGCAATTTTCACTTTTATAGCACTTGTAATCTATCTTATTGTACTTTATCAGCATAACATAGTTAAGCATCATGACACATCAAAGTGAGACTGAAGGTAAATGCTATACTAACAGTAGAGATATATAAAGTTGGACACAAAGATGTTAGAGACCCTGAAAAGCAACAGAAAGACTTCCATCTGACAGGGGTCTTTGTGGGGGCCACTCTTATGTGGTGTGAAAACAAGTCTATAATATTAACACGCTATTTAATGTTAACACACTATTTTCTCTTTTCTTTTACATTTACAAATTAACTGCCTGTCTCTGTGAACACTACAGTTGTGTTCAGGTTTCTGTATATCTTCCACTGTTTTGCTTTTTCATGGTGTTTACTTTGCCACAGAGATGACATCAGACTATAAATAAATAGCAAAGTCCTTTTACAAGCATCCAGTCCAGTCTCTCTATATGACAGGACAATAAAGTATGGAGCCATACTTCTGTTTTGCTTTTTTAATATCATCCTTATATGAACTCTGCCCCTATTACTAACTGCAGTGAGAAATGGTGAGCAGAGTGGTTATGTGGGGCATAGCAAGTAGGTCCTATTTTTCTTATACCCTTCTTCAAATAAATGAAACACTTTCACATTTTTAGAATGTGTAATATATAAAAAAGAAGAAATGCCCTGGTTCTTTGGAGCCTCGAATTTATGAGGTTGTCATTTCCCTGCTAAACCTGGAAGGGCAAGAAATTGACCAGCAGAGCCCAGAAAAGCTAAAAGTCACAACTAGGCTGTACTTTCTGGCAATGTAATTGCATCCATCTCCATACTCCCATTCTGACAATATAGGAAATGTTTATCTGGAATCCCAAAGCCAGTCCTGATATGATGAACAACCCTGAGTTGTTGTTCTCTACCCTGACAACAATTAGTGGTCAGCATAAGTGTTAGGTAACTTTCTTCATTATCTTTATTACCACAGCAAATTTCAAAGATTTTAATCTGTATGACAATCTTAGCCAAAGATTAAAGCATATATTCTCATGTTACTCTAATATCCCTTTCTTACTTAGGGAAATCAGGACTCATGGTAGAGGTGATATCTTCTATTACACCAACTATATTTTTGCAAAATTTTTTTTTGCAAAAATCTAGGTGGTCTAATAAAAGATATGACCTCTGCCACGAGTCTTGATTTTCTTTTGCTTACATGAGGCCATTTTGCTCAGCACACCATGGCCAGCCCTGGCTCTGGGTAGCTGCTGCCGGCAACGGAGCTTCCAGCAGGGCTTGCAGCTACCCAGAGCAGGGGCCAGCTGCAGCCCAGAGCTGCCCAAAAGTACATGGCCCCATTCCACACCGCACCAAGGCAAGCCGCAGCAGCACACTGTGTGTGGCAGAAGCCGCGCGGATACCTGGCAGCTGGTGCCAAGCCTTGCTGCCCTCTACCATGCAGGGGGGCTGTGCCATGAAGCCAAGAGCGCGACTGCTGTTGCTGGTAAGCTGTGGGGGCAGGTAGGTAGGGAGTTGGAGCCAGGCGGGGGGGCAAGCAGGCAGGAGCCTGGGCAGGGGGGTTGGGGGGGGGGGCTGCGGCCAGGCAAGGGGCACATGGAGGGAGCTGGAGCCGGGCAGGGGGGCTGGAGCTGAGCAGAGAGATAAGCAGGGGGCATGATGATGATGGTGATGAAGGAGGCACTAGTAGGCTTCCAAGTTGCTTTACAATTGTAAATATATCAATAAAACATTGCTCAATTGATCTCTCTCTCTCTCTTGGTCTTGTGTTTTAACTGTGGAGGAACATGGATTTGGGGGTATTTTAAAGAGTGAATTTGGGATTTTTTTCCAGAGATTTTGCAGGTTTTAAATAGGGAACACCATAATTCCTGCTAGTGAGGCAAGTGGCAGGACCCAAGCAGAAGAGCCTGCTCAGGGCTGGCACCTGGGACCCAGCTGGAGGTGGCTGACCTCCTGGCCACATTCTTTGACAGTTCAAAGCAGGCCACCACACCCGGAACGTCTTCCAAGTGATAGCTGTCCAGACAGCCAGGCAGGGGCACACACGGCACTAGTGCCGCACAAAAGCAACTGTGCAGCCACAGCTCACTGGCAGCTGGCCCAGAGGGGCAGGTACCCCTACTAGCTGTGCAGTCTCCATCTGGGTCTGGCAGGCATGCAGCCCTGGGGCCACATGCTGTTGCAGATGGCAGCAGGTCACAGCCAGGGAGCAGCCCCCACTGCCAGACTGCTATAGTGGGTACAGGGTGCAGGTGTTGGTTACAAATGTCCAACTCGGGATCCTTAAAAATTCTGGTTTATTAGGCAGATTGAAGCACTGTAATGAAGTTAAATCATAAACCTTGGGGCTGGTCCCCACCCCCCCACACACATGCACACACACAAGAGTCAGCTACAACACACAAAAGCTACAAGAGTCAGGTATACCTATCCTACAAGCACTGGAGTCTGTCGTCGAGGCTTCTTTCAGCGTGGTGTTATCTTCCAGAAGGGGGTCACCGGCTGGTCCTTCTGGCTGGACAGGTCGGGTGCTGGTCAATTTGGAGATCAAGAGGGTGCCACTGAGGGTCACTTTTCACTGCTTTTTATCTGTCCAATTAACCTCTCTGCGTCCTGAGCCTGGGCTAGGACTTCTCCCAGCACATATCTCCCGGTCTCTCGGAGCGGTCCCATCAGTCCAATTATGGGCTGATGCATGCCTTCCTGTACCTCCTTCCAAAACCCAGGAGGGTAATCTATACTTCTTATGTCCGATGTCCTTTTGTTT
>NW_005842509.1:894326-895568 GCF_000455745.1 Alligator sinensis | reverse complement strand
CTGGTGGCTAGCCCCAAACTGTCCCTTAAATGTCTTTCTCCCCAAACTGATCCCCAAACCCACTATGCTCCGGAGAATGTTGTCTCCCCCAAAGCTGTCCTCCTGATTCATAGCTGCCTGAATCTCTGGGGTGGTGCAAGCCCTTAGTAGGTGGTGCCATTCCCGGACACTCAGGGTTTCACACTCCACTATGCTGAGGGATTTCTGCAACCACTGTCCCAAATTCCTAATGTTAGCAGATCCCAGGGTCTTGCCCAGGGCTGCTAGATCAGCTCCACTGAGGGGGACCCTTACCTGTGTGGTTTCTGTGGGTTTTCTCTGAGCATCCTGAGTGACCGAGGTCCACGTAATTGTGCTCACCTCAGGCACCAGGATCCTCTCCTGATCTGACTTAAGGTCTTCAGGAGAGGGCTCCCCTGCATCCTCTGGATCTCCCCACATCTCCCCACCCCAAATCTCACCTGGATTGAAGGGGATGTTTGGATTCCTGGCTTGGTCTCCTCAGATGACAGCTGCTACTTGCAGGCTGCGCTCCTGGAGTTCCTTTTTTAGACGGTTAATGGTATTTAGACAGGGGCCATGGTTGACCTTGGCTCCCTTCTCGGCTTGGTCTTTAGCCATTGTCTTTACCAATTTTTGCAAGGCTTCTCGGCTAGCCTTTTTTTGGTCCAATAATTCCAATTGTTGGGCATTGTCTTGATTTATTTTTCTCAATTGCTCATTCTCATTTTCCAAATTCCGAGACAATCCCTTTAGAGTCTGATTACTGGTTTCCAATTGAACACATCTGCTTTTAGAATTTGGATTTGCTCCTCCTTTTCCTCAATTTCAGAGGTTTGCTGAGCTTTTTCCTCAATTGCTGTTTTTACAGCATGCCATAGGAGCCAGACCAAGGCATTCTGTTGCCTTTGAACTGAGGGTTTTTCACAAAAGCAAAATCTTTCAAATTGTGATTCAGTGTCCCCTATGGAAAAGCCTGGGTTGCACACATCCTCCCTCCATGGGCTGGGTCCACCCTTCAGAATCTCCCTATGGAGGGGGGAAATTTCCTCCCCCCGTACCCACTTATCTTCTTGGCCTCCTGCTCCAACCTTAGGGGCTTTTTCCTAAACAGAGACATTTTCCTCAACATGCCTCTGCCTGTCAGTTTCCTTGATCCCTCGCACTCCCAACCAACTCTGTCCCTGCCCCTGCAGTTCTACAACCAAATCCCTTCCTTGGGATATGCCCACCCCCTTGGGT
>NW_005842509.1:889546-893528 GCF_000455745.1 Alligator sinensis | reverse complement strand
TGGAGATATTCAGCCCAAAAGTTGGTCCCCGGCCTTGATTAGCTCAGGCCAGGGCTTCTAGCCCTTGATCAGTGACCTTTAGAGATTTCCTGGTTGTTACATTGTCTTCTATCGAGTTCTTCCGTTGGTTGATCTGCAGTTTCCTTAGGTGTTAATAGCTGCCTGCTACCATGTTACACATTCAATCACTTATTCACTCGCTCTTTCAGGGGCCAGCCTGATACAGGGAAGGGCAGTTTGATTCCTGCCCTTGTTAACATTGTTACAATGTATAACTTACTTATGAAATTAAACACATTTAGTTGAAAGTTGAAAGGTGAGGAGTATAAAATATAAGCTACAAAAGTAATGCCATGGCACACAAATAGATAAAAATACCAAAATACAAGGGGAGATACAAAATGCCCACACACAAATTTCAAAACACAATTCCTCATCTTAAAGTGAAAGAAAGAGGAAGGAAGAAAAGGTAGAAGAGGA
Organism: Alligator sinensis; assembly: GCF_000455745.1. Classification (NCBI taxonomy): domain Eukaryota; kingdom Metazoa; phylum Chordata; order Crocodylia; family Alligatoridae; genus Alligator; species Alligator sinensis. Next base: position 893,048 of record NW_005842509.1, on the reverse strand, counting down.
AAAACATATTCAAGGAGGGGAGAGCAACTGCAAGCAAGAGGAAAAGGGGCTTTCTGCTAGACAGGGAACTCTCAGGGCTGCTTCAGCAGTCCAGCTGGCACAAGGACTAGTGTCCCCAGATACCAATTGGCCGGTCCCCAGAAGCTCCTGTCTATTTGTAACATTCAAATACTGTGGGCCCTATGGCCCACCTGGCTAACTAGACGCCCCTATTGTATGGGGGTTAATGGGTGAATGCTATAACAAAATACTCAGGACAACAAAGGCAAAAAACAGGACAGGAGTGATGTGAGGGTCAAAGGGTCAAAACATAAAAATGAGTGCACCTGAGGCGGACACCGAGCGGAGTCCCCTGGGCTGCACCCACCAAACCTCAAAGGTAACCAAGCAGCCGGTGGACACCGCCCCCTGGAGCTCTGCCTGGAAACATGCACAGACAAGTGAGAGGAAAGCAGCCCTGCAGTCTCCGGGCACCTTTCTGGCCAGAGCCTTCTTCTTGGTCAAGTCCAGGGCCCACTTGTCCAGGGCCAGGAGGAGGTTGACGAGGTCCTGGGATTTGGTGGGGCCACGGATGTGGTGACCAAAAACAAAAAGGTGAGGGGTGAAATTCAACCCGAACCTCAGGAGAAGGTTCTGGAGGTAGTGGTGGAGGGGCTGCAGCCTGGTGCACTCAAGGGTCATGTGCACCAGGGTCTCCCTCTACCCGCAGAAGGGGCAGGAGATGGGTATCTGTGAAGCTCACCGCAGAAGCTCCTGAGAGCAAGTAGCCCTGAGCTACTTGCCAGGGCAGCTTTTTATATTGCTGGGGCCAGCACAGGTGCTAGCCCCAGGCTCTCTCCCCCCTGGCTGCATATCTGGAAGGAGGCAGGCAGGGTTATTTTGCCCCAAGTGGCACAATTTGCCCCACACCAAAGTGCATGTCTGGGCACATGCGCTGAGGCAAAAAGCCCCAGCTCAAATTTGCACCACTTCTATTTGAGCTGCTGCAAGCGCATATGTTTGCATGTGTGGACGTGCCCTTTGAGTCTCACTTCTCCATATGCTAAGCTGTTCAAAAGAACTGATGAAAGTAATTATGTTTGCCTGTATTTATGACTACATTTATCCCCTCCTTTAGGGAATCAGAGACCAAAATGTGCCTCAAATTATTTCTCTAAACTAGTGGCTTTCAATCTTTTTAGAGTCGAAGCACCCCTGCATAACTTCTGTGGGTTAAGTAGCACCCAATTTCAAAAACTAATTTGTCTATTACAGTGCTTAGTTCCTTGAAAAGGGGCTGGGCAGTGCAGGTGGGGAATCATCCAGGCAGGGATAAGCCTGAGCCTTTACTTATCTGATTAGTTTATCTGCTTATTTCTTCAAACTTCCTGAACCCTTCAAAGGATATGGCTGTACCCCAGAGTGCCCTGGAACCCTGGTTGAGAACCAACACTCTAAACAAAACCTGCCAAAAGATCCATAGAACAAAAGCAGTCACTACATGTAATTTTCAATATACATTACAATGGCATCCCTAAAGCTTACAGAGCCAGTTTGTAAAAGAATTGGGCAGTAGGACTCCCAATAAGGTTAGAAGGAGAACTGTGGCAAACTTCCTCAAGTACCACTGAACTTAAATAGAAGTAGAGTAGAAATAGAAACCCTCTACCTAGAAGTAGAGAGTTCTGAAACTGGGAATATACATTCGGTTATAAACACAGGTTCATCTATACATTCAATTAATGCACTTTAGGTAATGCACATTCAATCTAGTACCTCCACTGTGAGGTACTAGAAAAATACTCATTAGCTTATTTTAATACGAATTAGCAAAAGAGCATAACCTTTTTGTGATGCTTTAATGTGCATTAAAATAGGTGGATGCACATTAAAGCACACGTGTAGATGTGCACAATGTCACAGAAGGGCAATACACCTCAGGGCTATGTTGACAGCTTTTACCAAGAGGTTAGACAATGGCTTTCTACAGGATGGTTTGGATAGGCATGATCCTGCCTCAGGCAGGGGGGCTGGACTAGATCAGTGTTTCTCAACTTGTGGGAAATATATGAAAGCGTTATATGAAAATATATGAAAGGGTATATATGAAAGGTATATATGAAAAACTATACAAACTTTAAAAATGGATTGTCCTTTAAAGGAAAAGAACACAGGACACTGTGGCTTTTCCCTTGCAGGCTGGCAGAGTTCCAGCCCGCAAAAGGCTGTTTGGTGCCCCCCCCCATGCCTCTCCCCACCCCACGCACTGGGGGGCTGGAGCCTGGGGGGAAGTGAGTTGGGAGTGAGGGGCACTGGCAGGGCCAGGGAGCTGCTTTCTATTTAAACTATTGACTGGGTCAGGACTGGCCATCAATGTTTACAAACAGGTCCTGGTACAAAAAAGGTTGAGAACCACCGGACTAGACCCCTGCCAGTCCCTCCCAGCCCTTCTCCTCAATGTTTCTCTGAAATCAGCAAGAATCTGCCACATAGTAAAAATCAAGCCTGGCTTGAAAAGTTTTGCGCAGGAGGGGGGGCTTGAGGCTCATCCCTTAGGCAAAGCAAAGGAGGCTGCAGTAGGGCCAGACCCCACAAGAGGCAGGCTCCCCGACAGCCTCAGGGAAAAAGCATGACTGTGGAGCCCTGGGCAGGGGCCTGCAGAGATGACCAGCCCCCTTGGCAGGGCAGCAGGTTGTGCTGGGACAGAGCCTGGACAAGGCAGGTGCTGGGTCCTCAGGTTGTTCTTGTAGCAGTGTGGGTCTACACACATAGACAAGCAAGGTTCTTTGGGTAGATGTGATCTCTTTTATTAGACCAGCTCAATAGTTGGAAAAAAACTATTTGCAAGCTTTAGCTTCTTTTATCTGGGATTCATGAGAGCCACTTTCCACATACTGATCCCTGGTAAGGTTCTAACAGCCAAGAGCTCCCCAGTCACAAAAATGCCAAAGTGCACAGATAAAGATATGGACCCCGTTTTGGCATAGGAAAGAAGAAGCTTCTTTTCTACCTTGACGCACACGTAACACCAGTAGACTCTCCCTATGCCTGATGAAAGGTGTGGGTGCCGGAAAGCCTGCAAAGAACATTTTTCCCCAACTATTGAGTTGTTCTGATAAAAGCGATCACATCAACCCAAAGAGCCTTGCCTGCCTGTGTCCTCAGCCCAGCCCCTTGCCTGCTGGGCTCTGAGGTGGTTTGGGGGAGGGGCGGTGGCAGCCCCCACAGACGACCCAGTCGCCTCAGTCTCCGCTTCCGTGCCTGCTGCCCCGGGCGCTTCCAGCTCATCTCGCTGCCTCCGCCTCCGTTGCTCCGCGGGGCGGAAGCAGGGAGCTTCCAGCCGGCGGGGCGGGCCCTGAGGTCAGATCCGAGCGACGCTGCGGTGAGCAGCGGGCGCTGCCGGGCGGGGGGAGGCGATGAGTACTGTGTCCGGGCGCTGCAGCGCGGCACGGCAGCCCCGCGGGAGCGGAGGTGAAGCGCGGCGCGGCGCAGCGGAAACTCCCGGCAAGTGCAGGCGGGAGCT
>NW_005842509.1:889140-889385 GCF_000455745.1 Alligator sinensis | reverse complement strand
TCAAGCCAGCAGCCCCTTGGGCCCCTGCAGCCATGTTGAGGGACAGGTAGGAGCGGCAGCCAGGCCTGGGCTGCGGGAGGATTCGCCCCTGTTCCTGCCTAGCAGCAAAGCCCGCCCCCGCCTTCCCGCCGCGCCGGGCACAGGGGGTGCTGCTGGGGACCGCCCGTCTCCATCCTCTGGGACGGAGCGGGAGGACGGGGGCGCGGGCGGAGGCTCCCCCCTGAGACACTAGCTTTTCTCGCCCA
>NW_005842509.1:862468-889127 GCF_000455745.1 Alligator sinensis | reverse complement strand
CGCTCTTTCCAAAGGAAAAAAACAACCCCAAACCAAAAGGAGCCTGGTTGTCCTTCCCCACTGATAGCTCTCTGCAGAGGCACTTTGGGGAATCGGGCATCAAAGTTGATAGGTATTAGAAAAAAAAAAAAGAGAGAGAAAGGAAGAAAGAAAGGAAGACAGACAGACACCCCCACCTTTCTGATAAATATTTTTTCATTAAAATGGGTATTTCAAGAAAAAAAATATTAGAAATATTAAAAAAATACATTCTACACCCACACACATATGAACACACACTCCCCACCCACCCCCTTATACTTATCAACTTTGATGCCAGACTGCCTTTAGTTTGGGGGGCTTTTCTCCTTTGGAGAGACTTTGTGGGAAGACTGAGAGCAGCAGGAGCAGAGCTGCTGTCAGCCCTCCGGGGCCCTTCTGTGACCGCACCTTTTTAACCAGATGATTAGAAAGAGCATCAGGCTGTTCACTGCTGTTGATATTAAAAGCCACCTAAATGTGGTCAACAGAAAGCAACCATTTAAGAGAGCAGCCCACTGCACCCACTCAGTATGTTTCCCCCAGGGCCACCCTTTAATGCTTTTTACACTTTGACTTCAAAGCCATCATAAGGGCTGATCCTGGTTTCAGTCCTGCTAAGCCTATGTGATTTGTGGGACAAAGACACTAACAAGGGCTGCTCTCTTTCAAGTCTGTGATAAAAATCCCACGGTTTGGTGGCGCATAAACGGACCCAATAACAGGAAGGGTAGGAAACACAGATCTACAGCCACAAGGGTTAACTCTAATGACTAAGGGCTGCAGTAACAAGCTATGTGGATTGACCCAGTGGGTATGAACACACGATTACAATAATATGCAGCTCAACTACATTGTTTCCCCATTTAAAAAATAGAAACAAACTACAGAAATCTGTTTGATAGACCAGAAATGTCACATTCATTTTGACAAACATACCAAAGTAATTAAAGTAACACACCAAAGTTTTAAAGCTGCACAAAAATCCTTCCTGAACTCAGTTGTCAGACGAGGTACTTGCCCTTCACATTAAATTTCTAATGCATTTGGTCCATTGAATTAAAACATCATATTACTGTTGCCTCAGTTGTACTATATGCAACAATTGAGGAGTAATGATTTCACATGGTTATATGATCAGTGTTTAGTCAGTTGGGTGTAGAGATAATAAATATGCGAGCCTCTAATATGATCTGTCTTAGAGAACTGGGTTGCAAAACAAATATAATACTTTTTCCCCCCTCTGTCCATGTTTACTGCTACTTAAGCTGACTTAAGCAGTTAGTGTATTAGACTGAAGTCAGGCAGAGGGAAGGAGAGAGATAAACCTTAAAACTTATTCAGTTATGCCAGGGGTATCAAAGATACAGCTCACAGGCCAGATTCAGCCCAGAGTCATGCCATCCAGCCCCTAGTACTGACCCTACATGGGGCCAGTTCAGGATGTGAGCTACACATGGTGCCTGCTCTGGCCAGTCTGGGATGCAAGTTGGGTGCAGCATGAGTCTTGGAAAGGGGATTGCATGCAGCACTGTCCTGGATTATCCAGAAAGGGCACTGGATCTGGCTGCTGGATGTGGTGTCTGTGCTGGCTGGTCAAGGCCCCATGTTGCACGTATTCACAGTTCCGAATCAGCCAGAACAAGTGCCATGGGTGCTGGATCCAGTGTGCAGGGGGGACTGTGGGCCCAATCCATTCTGTTCATCTGGCCTGTGGACCAGTCTCATTCTAGTTATTTGGCCAGCAGGGCCAGATCAGTTTGACATCTCCGAGTTGGGTTATAAGTTGACTTTTGTACTTTAAGTCTTTAATGCATGGGGCGGGCTCAACATTACCAACATTACAAAGAATTAAAGTCCTGATTCAAAAGAAAACATTTCTGTTCAGGATGGGAGTTTAGCATGTGCTTACCTGAGGTGCCTTCAGAGGAGTAAAATGACAAGTTTACTGAAGTATATAAATGGACAAAGCAACCAATACAATGCATCTGATGATTAATACTAGTATCTGGTAAGAAACTGAATGGTATATTAAAATATATTAAAAGTGAGGCAACATTGTAATAAATTTCCCAATTTATCCTCCTTTTTGGACACTCAACCTACATAGTTACTTCAGCTAAGCGATCTCGATTAGTTATTGTCAATTTTTTATTTAAGAACAATATCTCCAGATATTATCTATCTGTAATGCCTTATTAAAGGTACACTTTAAAATGTTTTGAATTATAGAAGCATATAGCCCCCCCAAAATCTGCTGGAAATTACAAGATTTTTGTTGCACTTATATTTTTTCCTGGTAAATTTTTTAAAGAAATCATTTAACATGAAAAGGCGCATTCAAACTATAGCTTAACAAGTACAGAAATTAAAAAAAAATAGGAATGTTTTTATACAATGTGACAGCATAAAGTTTGTAATAGCAATACTACAGAATTGTATAGTATGCAAGGCCCAAGTAAAATTAAGAACATTTCCCAGTTTTTATGGTCTAAAAACTGCTCTGCCCAGACTAAATGAACAGCATAAGTATTTAATTTAAATTTATCTGATATTTATAACAATTTTGTCAACTTTTAGAGTCTGACAGCAGTAAGTGGGATCCCAGTGAGTCTTATAGGAGAAACTACCAAGGGGTTCAATCCCATGAGACAGTAGCACACTAGCTTCAATCTAGCAGATTTATCACTAATTTTAAGTAACTAGACCCATTTAAATCATTGAGATTTCTTAAGTTACTTGAAGCTCATGCACATGTTTAAGAGCTTTGTTCAATTGTGACCACTGTGCTCACCATCTTGTCAAATCTAATACCAGCAAAGCTTGAATTCTGTGACCCAGTCAGTAAGAGTGAACTTTTGTGCTAGTGCCAGCAAAGGAACTAATTGAAGCCAGTTACCTAAATGAACAACAGTATCAGATCCTTTAGTAACTTGGAATAATAAAAAAGATGTTATATTTTAGCACCCTGGCTTTAGTACCTTAATGAAAATGGAAAATAATATCCATTGTTGTCTTGTTGCCAGCCAAATTTGTTTTTTCATTAATGTCATCTTTGTATTTTTAGTAGCCCCAAACTAAAAAAAACCCAAACCCACACTACAACAATAAAAAATAACACTCTATTTTAGAAGGAATTGGTAAACTGCAAGGAGATATTTTCCACTGCTTTGTGGTTTACCCATGTATTACAGAAATATAGATGTTTTCAGAACTACCTTCTACATTTTGGTCAAGCTATTTAAGTAGGCATTTTCACAGAATCTTGGGTTTAAAAGAACATTCACCTTTTGTGGGGGATCAGAGAAAGCAAAAGGAAAAATGACCATTTGAAATGTAAAAAAATACATGCTAAAGCAAATCTCCCGTTTCATGTATATCTAAATTATTTCAGAACAGCAAGAGCAAAATAAATATGACAAAATCTGAATTTTTGCAATGTATGGAGTTGTTACAAAGCAAATGAAAATCTGAGTCAACAGGATACTGATCATTTTTCATGCAGCTTGTTGATTATGTAGATGGTTCATTTCTAGCGTTTTACAGGGTGCTTAGTTCATCACCAGAAGTAGTTAAGAGATTATTTCTTTTTTGTAAAAAGACCAGGAAAAAAGCTGTTTTGCAAAACTGTTTAGAAATAATTGAAATACAGAAATGGCAGAGCCATTAGATCAGTGATTTTCAAATCTGTAGTCTGTGGAATGCAGGCTATGTCTGAGGGGTCCGCAAAAGATGACTATGATCAATCAAAAGTATGTGAATACCTACACGTATAATTCAAAGGGTTCTGCACCTCCATTCTAAATTTCCAAAGGGGTCCACATCCTCATTCAAAATATTTTAGGTGTCTGCAAACATAAAAAGATTGAAAACCACCGAAGTAGACAAATGACCTGCAAGATTTTGGTTAAGATTTCTTGACTACTTGACTGTAACATCTAACGTTTGGGCAGGGATTATTTGTTAGCCATGTGTTTGTATGAGACTCAGCCCAATGAGGTGTTGGTCCATTACTAGGGTCCTTACACAGTACAATAATAAAGTGCAAAAGAATACAACAGTTGAATCCCAGCTTAATTTCAAGTTTTGCCACTGCTTCCCAATGGACCAGCTTTTCACTTTTTGCTTCTTACACAGAATTCAGTGGATACAATTGATGTATTCAATCCCCACTTCTTAAAAAGGCCTCTTCTAGTTAGTCTGCACTGTGGAATTTTTTTTTCCAGTATGCTGGATGTTCCAGTGTTTTGAGGTCAGTGACCCCAATTCTGGGTGGTTCACAAGTCCACTTTCTGTGCTCTTCTAATATTTTGGTGTTCCTCATGATTCCACTTAGTAGTGCTTCAAAACCACTTGGTGCTGTAACCCCATTTGTATTAAACTGTGCAATGCAGTGATTCATAATTAAGTTCAAAGGTAAAGGATTTAACATTAAATTTAGATGTAAAAATCCTCCAACAGCTAATTTAGTAGCAAAATGTAATTTAAATAAAATGGAGAAAAATACACCGTATGTATTAGATCCAGGAAAGCAGCACACCTTAAAAATGTGTGAGGCCATGCTGAGAACTGTTTAAATGTAAACAGTATCCAAGGTCACTGAAGTTGTTAGAGAAAATGGTAGGAGATGAAGGATGAACAGACGATTGCTTTCAGGTTGTTAGGGGTTTGAGTGTTAAACTGGAGGTCCAAACAGAAATAAATGAATGCTTGCTTATTTACCTCTTGAATTTTAAGCACCAATATCTGGAAACCCAAAACATTCAATAGTGCAATAACTTAAAATTTAAGAGTACTTTCTTGCACAGAACATTTAAAGAGAAAAGTATTTCACTCGTGCAATTACTTATTCATCTACCATCCTATAGGACAGTCCTTGTGGAATGAACTAGGATTTGTATTTGCAAAGTTGAGGCTGATGTCATGTTTTGAAGTAGTAGGACATGTATTGGAGACCTGTATGCAAACAACCAAGCCTCTATTTGTTTTCTAGTTAAATTTCAGTTTGCATAGGCAGCTGGTAGAATCTAAGAGAGTTTGAGATATGCCTTTATACCTTAAGGTATAAAGGCGTAAGTGTCCTGTCCTACAATCTTTATATTAGTAGGGGCCTGAGAATGACCGGGACTGTTCAGAACTTCAGGTTTGAGCCCCGAGACTGGAATTGGATCTGTTAGCAGTCGTTTATTATTTTCTGTGCCTGTGCATGCCTTCTTTGTTCAGCTCTTCTTTTGTTCAGCTCTCTAAAAGAAATACATGTTGATATTGTATAGCTGATACTGTAATTCTGAATAGCTTTACTTTGCTTTACATGAAAGAGCTAGTTTAAATACAATGTTTAAGCTACTTGGCTTGACGGATCATTCTGACTACCTTCTTCAACAATATTACCAACATAAAATTTGGTCAAATGCAGCAACTGAGAAAACTGATTTCAAATCTTATGTCTGATACCGGAGTCCCTTTGTCAGTATATTATTTTAGTTACATTTTCTTTTTAAAACTTAGTTTCCTTTTGTAGAAAAAAACCTGCAAAGATAAAATTAATCAAAAACAGATCTACAAAGGAAAGAGTATTGTCCATCTTACCTTGTAATTTCTTAGGTGTTACCTGTGATGATGGTATACAGAGCTTCTCTCTCTCTCAAACACCCCCCCCCCCCCCCCAAAAAAAAAAACCCCAACCACAAAGCTAAAAACTCAGGTCCTGGTAATGTTCAGGAGAATTAACATGCTGTCTCGCTAAATGTGCTTTATTATCTAACCATTCAGAGTCATTACTGTATAAATTAGGTATTTAGGATTTTTTAGTTTTGGATTTAGGCTCCAGTTCAACCCTAAGTATGGACTTAACAAACACATGATTAGGCTCACTGAAGATAAATTCTCCCATTAAAATGAAGCACATGCTTTGCTGAACATCAAGGCCTTGCTCAAAATAATGACCCTTTTGCATAAATGCTAGTTTTAGAATTATTGACTTTTTAGGGATTCTATCCTCCCTCCCTCCTGGCAGTGTCACAAGAGTCAAACAATATTTAAATGCTCTATAAATGATAAGCTACTTGCATTCAGTTACAGCCTGCTGAATCTTACAACCCAAATTCACTGTGCTTCTTCAAAGTGCATATGAGGGAAGGTTGGAGAGAAGAGACAAGTGAAATATTATAGATGTACCTTATTCTGGGCTTCCAGTAGCTCAAGTTAAGATGCAGGTTTTCCAGACAGTGTAGATATTCCTTTGCCTCGCTGAGTAAGAGTGTAGCAGGGACAGGAAATGGGTCCATGTTAATGCCACTTTTGTGACATTAATATACATTTATTTCCACAGTTAACCCCTCCTCCCCCAAAAAACGAATATAGTGCCAGTATTTGACCGTACATTTGCAGAGACACAATCACATGCTAAGCCAGGGGTATCAGTCTTACCATGGGCCAGATTCATGGGGTCAGCAGCAGCTATGGTAGGCCTGAGGGCAGTGGTAAGGGGTATGATGGGAGTGGGGTCTGAGTTCAGTGGCAAGGGGCCCAATGGGCACAGGGCAAGTAAGGGCTGTATCTGCCCAGCTCCTGCTTTTCCCCAATCACCATATCCATGGAGCCCTGGAGATCCTGAATTATGCAGCTGGCTCTGCCCCTAGTTTCTAGTAGCTCACCATTAGCCATCTCTGCAAGCTACATCCAGCCTACGGGCCATATCTTTGACACCTGTGAATTAAGCTTTGACTTTGAAATTAAATGAGACATTTGTTTTGTGTGTCTTCAATATTTGGAAACAGCAAGGAATTTAACACCATGGTCAAACTGGTACAGACTGGGAGGTAGGGGGGAAGGCTGTCTTCATTTATAGTAGGGGGCATAGCCCTCTGCCTTGGCTCTTCCCAGTGTATTTTAACAACCCTCACAGCAAGAGCACATTGGCCAGCATTGTGTCCCTACTTTACCTGTGGCAGGTTAGGATGTCATACCCTGTGGTTGTGTCAAGGTTGATGGTGTAATTTTATTAATAGGTTAAACAATGGATTTGTATAGGATGGTTTGGATGGGGATGATTCTGCCTCTGGCAGGGAAGGTGGACTACAGGCAGTCCTCAGCTTACATTTTGAGTTACAACGTTTCGCACTTACAACATTTACAAATTGACGCCCTGTTTCAACTTTCTGACATCAGTTTCAACTTTACAACACTTGATCTGACATGACACAGAGCCAGTGAACAAATCACTGCGTTGCCCATCTCCTAAAGAACATCTGTCCAAACTTCCTTGGACACTTTAAGAAAGCAGACGAGACGCCAGAAAAACCTGCAGCCAAGACACCCGAGAAGATTTCAGCCAAGAACCCTTCAAAAAATCCAACCAAGAGCCCTTCACAAAAAGTCAAGCAAAGTGACCTCAAAGAAATCTTACCCAAATCAATATGATTACTATTTACAATATAAATACATTAATGTAGCTATATTACTCATCTATAATTGATTGAGTACAAAATTCTGGGTTATTTTTGGTGAAAATAGGGTATCAGGCCTTGGTTCAGGAACCAATCCCCCATTTATAACATCGTTTCGTATAGGAAAATAGTTTCTGAGTTACAACATTTCGACTTAAGACAGTTTTCAGGAACCAATTGTGTCACAAGTCCGAGGACTGTCTGTACATGACTTCTAAAGGTCTCTTCCAGCCCTGTTTTTCTATGATTCTAGGATTGATTGTAAAGCTGCTTTTGATACTACTCTCCCAACTCAATAGAATAGAATAATACCCTCTTTGCTAAACTGTATGAATGTTAGAGCAAAAACAAATGGATTGGGGAAAAACAGCATACCATGCTGCAGCTGATTCTGAGCAGCATGACCTAATAGCTGTGACAGTTTCTTTTTTAGCCTGTGGCAGGAAGGTATTATCGTAACAGGTGTGAGGTAGCATATGTTGTGCTTTAGTCTTTTGTCATGGTATTGTATGGTTTGTTTACATGTCTGATTGCTGTGGTGCATGGTCTTATTATAGGTCATATTCAGAACCCAGCTATAGATATAGACATTTCCACTCCCTTGCTCAATGAATCTGAAACTAATGCCTTCTCTATTCTAGATATAGAAAAAAAAACAACCCTCAAATCATTTTTAGAGAAGTTTCCTCAGTGCACTATTTCAGAGTCCAGGGATGGCTACTATAAAAAACAATGGTATACAGTTTAAACCTATCAGTGTTTTGCATATTTATACTGCACCCCAAGCAATACTCTTTCACATCTCAGCATCTTTAACAAAATCTTCGAGTGTTTTAAAAATAAAATGTCACTATCAATTTAAAAGGGAAACACACTTCAAACTGAAAAAAACAAACTAGCACCACTGTCAAGAGCAAAAAAAAAAAAAAAGTTACTTTACTTGATAACATATTTACACAGAACTTCTTGATTTCACTCTTTTCCCAAGACAGGCAGTTTGAACTAAAGTTGCAAAAGAACCGTAAGTGCCTAACTGCTACTTCAGATGCCTAAAGTTCAACACATTGCTACTAGATATCCTCATCAACCTGCTCAGCTGCTGCCTAACCCTGTAGGAGCCTATATTTCTACCAGTGGGCACATAGCAAATCGCCATAGTCCTGATCTGACAACTCCTAGTTCATGAATAAACCCTAGTCAGGTTTTCAAACAGGCACTGCCCAGCCTAACTCCACTTGTAAGGCCTAATTTGAAAGGTATTTCAGAGCATGCTGATTAGATCAGGTTTTGTACAAAAGACAGCTGGGGTATGTGCATGTGCCTGTCAGCCTGTTCTCCATTTTATTGAGTGATAGCAGCACTCACCTGTAAAATGGCAGTTAGGTTCAGACCCAACTTTAATGAATTTTTATGTACATGAAGTGGAACAGCTTTACTAAGAGAGAGGGAGATGCACATAATACCCAGTAGGAACTTTTTTTCCTGGGATGTGGGTGCCTGGGTTCACATCCCTGATCTAAGACAGAGGTGGGGGTAGAAAAGAAGGGGGATTTGGAAAATATCTCCTACTTTGTTTTCAAATCACTTGCCTTGAGTAACTTTCTACAACGGGGATCAGTGGATGCGTCTATATGTGCATTAATGCACTTTTCCTAATGCACGTTTAGTACCTCACACATTGGAGGTACTAAATTTAAATGTGCATTAGGCTGCCTGAATGCACGCTACCAAAAATGCATGTTTTTAAAGTGACACTTAATACGCAGTAGACTATTTTACTGTGCATTAGTGTTACTGCATGATTTTTTATGTGATGCTTTAATGCACAGTAAAATAGGCTACTGTACATTAAAGTGCACATGTAGACATGCTCAATCGGTCTCTCTCCTGCCCCCATCCCCAGCTGATCCAATTTAGGCATATAACTCCAGGAGAGACTTTGTGAATGAGAATCCTAAATGAACACAGGCAACTTCTTCCACTGCGGGATTAGGTGCTTAACTGTCTTTAAGGCGTGGCAAGGATTTCTTAGGGCGATCTCTTTCATTGGGATAGACAAGCTTTCAAATGCACCACAGCTGCAACATCACTAGCATAACTTTAAGGGGTGGTGCATAGGTCACATCTCAATCCTCAGCAATTCTTAGCAGGCAGATATGCTAATTTGTAAATTTGCTGGCTTCTATGAATCCCATCCTGAGGTACTGGACTCTCCCTATGCATTATTTAATGAGCCTCTCTAGTCATGAATCTAACCTAATTCATGGCTGTCAGGGCTGGATGCTTATAAATTAAGGTGTTTCAGCATTTTGTATTACAGCACTCAAGTCTTTCAAGTAGTGATTCTCAATCTTTTCTGGCTGTGGGTTGGAATGATCCACCCTAGATCCGAGGTGGGCAGGCAGGTGTTCATCTGTGTAGCAAGGGAGTACCTGCAAGTGCCCCCTCTTGCTAAAGCTCTGTATCCATGGGCAGATCCAGCCTGTGAGCTATAGGTTGCCCTACTTTAGCACATGAAAACAATTGCTAATGTACTAATAGTTACTAGGCAGACAAGGTTCCTTACTAAGCATTTAAGATGATTAATTTTCTACAACATTTCCTGCTGGTATTTATGAGGAGAAGGTTATTTAGTTTTGTAGAGCCAAATATAGCATTATCTGTCACTCTGTTCCAGAACAAGGTCTGTATATTCTTCCATGCATCCTGAGAAAGAGCCTGCATTCCCTCCATACCCACAACTACATCATTAATCACAAACATAAAATTAAGTAATTACTTATGCATGATTTCATGCATAAGTAATTAGACTGTTGTAAATATAAATGCAATCTCATACAAGTGGTGAAAGTCACATTTCCCACTGCTTTGTATTAACAGTAGGTGAAAGTTAAAAGCAAGTTTCCCCATGAGCAGTATTGTAATATATTATTTTCGCTTAATTTCACTCTCTTACTGAGAATGCTTTCTTAGTTACACTTACTTGGTGCACAGAACACAGGAACCCAGCCTTATTCCTGTGTATTCATTGGGGAGTATTCACTCTCTTTCAAGACCAATTTGTCTACTAACAAAAGGGATTAGTTCTCAAACTAATATAAAGTGATGTAAACTGATTTAAAAGCCAAAAGTAAGCCAAAAATATTCAAGACAGACAGAGACGCCTGCTCAAACGAGACCCTGTGAGTTCAGCAGACATGGGCCCTGGGGAACAAAGATCAGTACCTCTAGCATACTACAACTGAACAGCAGCAACACAAGGGATACTCTTTCTTACACAGCATCATTGCACAGCTTTGGTATCACTTTTCTTGGTAATTAAAGTCTAGCAAAACACATAAAGAATACCATAGAAACATTATATCCTGTACTATCTGTGCACTGACTGTTGGTTAATAGCCAAACTCTTTAGCGCTTTGGGTAATCTAGGGCAGGGCTGTCCAACTTCTGGACCGGGGGGTGGGGGGAGGGGGGACCACACCTGGTATTGTTACCCCAGCTGCACACAGAGCATGGACAGCACAGACCCCTCCTTGACCCCTGCCTTCCACCATGCTGCTCTGCCCCTGGGGCAGTGCAGGAAGCAGAAGCCAGAAGAGGGGAGCCCAGAGTCCCCAACTGCCATAGCTGCATGGTGGCCACATAAGAGCCCATGGGCTGCATGGTAACTCCTTGCAGGGCACATATGGCCCACGGGCTGCTGGTTGAACAGCCCCGATGTATGGAAAGCTGTTGAAAATACCAAGGAATTAATTGCCATTTGCACTAGAACCTGTGAAGTTGTCATTTACTTCAATGAGAGCAGACCCAGAGCTTGCAAAAAACTTCAGCATGCAACTAACTTTGAGCACTTGAGAAGTCAAAGAAATCACTCACATTTACATTTATTTACATCTTTGCAGGATTGAACCTAAATTCTGACTTCACAATATGCTCCTTGTGGCTTGCAGAATTGGAGCCCAAAGACCTCAGCTGAGAAAAGTAATTAAGTACATTTCTAACTTTAAGCATAAGTAGCCCCATAAAAGGAAGTCCTAGGGACCTTCCTAAAATTGGGACCATAGTCAGTTAGAGCAATTTGTACATTCAGCCAAGTCCCAGCAGTAGCATTGTAAACACTGCAAAAGGTATCTTGAGATAGGTGAAATGCTGAGAAGTTCTATTTATATCATAATGCTAGTTTCCCATTTCTGGAATATTTTGGCTCTGTGAGTTGACAGCAATGAGCATCATAGTTAAAAGCATTATTTTGAAATATAAGCTACTGAATTTACAGTGGAAATTTTCTGAAGAAGGTTTAAAAGTCCTTTTTCTTCTGGCATAGGTATGTGGGAGTAATCATGTTCTGACTGCAAAAGTAAGGAGGGCTGGGTATTTAAAACAATTTCTAGCTAAAATGAAAATGTTGTAAATAACTATAGTAAGTGTGAAGAGATCATTAAGGATTTTCTTCTGCAGAGCAAGATGTCTCAAGCAAGAAGAATCCCCAGGCAGTTTGTTTTCTCCAGCTACCAGAATGGAGCAGGAGTCCCGAATGAGGAAAGTTACAATAGCCTCTTAACAATTCCAGACACCACAGAGCAAATGGAGTTTAATATCAGGTATCACACTGGACTCATTCTCCTCCTGCCTTGCCCTCCAGCACCCACGTACCCCATCCCCTCCCCCTTGCTTAACAAAGGCTATTTACTTAGCCAAGTAATTGCAGTGAAAACTCACAAGCACAGAATAACTATAATTGTAGCCTACCTGTAGCATCTAACATTGATCACACACAGGGTTATTCTACATTAAAAGACTGTGACTTTCTATGCTGCATGAGGTTGGAGACATGACTATTCATCAGAAGCCCAGCTGTTAAAACAAGCAGCTGAGGAAGCCATTTTTACAGAATTCTCTAGACACCACCCATAACAGGCTGTTAGACTATCTCCCTGTGCTTTATTAGAACCAGCAACATACAAAACAACACCTCTTCTAAAAAGCAAATTGTTTGCTACTAATGCAGTTCTCCAGCCTCCATCTAGTCCACTTGATTTCCTGTCATTGCATGATTCTTCCTTGTTGGACTGAGATTCCAAGAAGCTAGAAAGTATTTTTTCCTGAAGCATTTTTCTTAGGATACTTCTCATAATTTTTCCAATGAAATAACTTTCATAGCTGGTTTAAAATGTTTACAGATGTTTAAGCAGACCAATTACTTGCATATAAAATCTTTAGCCAAGTCTCCTCTGACTCCACACTGCCCAAGTCGCATACTGTCCTTTATATAACCCAATATTTTCCAACATGCTTTTGCAGCATAAGAGTATCATTCAACCTCCAACAGAGAACCATACTACAGCCTACAAGGTTACCCCCTCCAGGAGTTTATAACAAACCCATCAATCATCTTCATTTACCAGACTTGTCATAGGACATAATGCTTTGCACTTAGATTACACCTTTCATAAAAAGGCTCTGAAGATGCTTTACTTATTGACAAGATACACATTCAAGACTGAGTAGGTGTACATGGATAGAATGGTTTATTTGGTTAAAAAAATATGTAAAAG
This sequence comes from Alligator sinensis, assembly GCF_000455745.1. Classification (NCBI taxonomy): domain Eukaryota; kingdom Metazoa; phylum Chordata; order Crocodylia; family Alligatoridae; genus Alligator; species Alligator sinensis. The sequence goes on along the minus strand of NW_005842509.1, from coordinate 876,106 downwards.
CACTTATACCAGCTTCTTCTTAAGTGCCTTAAATAAGATCCTTATTCAGTAAAAATAGTAAAATAACCAAAAACACGTGACTGTACGGCACCGTTGTTACGGCGCCGTCATTTAGTACTTCCTTTTAATAGACTGTACTGTGCTGTGTTGGCTGTACACAGTTATTTTTAGCTGCTACGTCACCGTAGCAATGTGCTATAATGAGGAAGCATGGTGCTACAGTGGCGTAGCTGTGGTGTCACGGTTTTTACCTGTCAGTGACGTAGTATCGTGTAGATGCTCCCGGAATGTAGGTTTTGGTGGGAAGGGATTTGAAATTTTGTATTAGGAATAATCTAAAAACTGTTTTTTAAAAACTAAACTGGCACAGTGCCTCAAAGTTCAAGGTTTATGGACCAGTTCTCCTCTGGGTCCTCTACCCTGGCCAAAGAGTAGCTCCCAAGTCACATCAGCAGGTAACTTATGCAAGTCACATCAGCAACTCTGATGCAGAAATCAGTATTTTCTTTATCTGAAACATTATGACATGTCAACTTTAATTTTTTTTGCCAATATTTCAATATTTTGACTTTGTCCTTATTCAGGAAACATTGAAATATATCACTGTCTTCCACAAACAGAAATTCTAATTTTCACTTGCCTTCAATATTCAGGCACCTAAATAAACATCCTAATTTTCAAAAGTGCAAAATACCTAGCAGGTTAGAGTGAAGACATAACTGGGTACCTAAATACAGCTTTAAGAGCTAATGTTTTTTTAAAAAAAACAACTTGAAGTTAAATTTTTAAGCATCTAAGCTTAAACAAATAGTGGAATTAACACCATGACTTTATAAACAGGATTTTTAGGTAGGGCTTAACATTGCTGAACTGCTTTAGGAACAATAATTTTTTTATGGTAATTTGTTGTCTTTTGACAAATCTGCTTGCGTTGTACTGATCTCTTACAGTTCTGCTACCCAAATTGGCCATCAGCTGGCGGTCATTGGAGATGAATTCAACCAAGCTTACAATAGGAAGCTGGAAGACACACTGTTTAATCTTGCAAAGGGGTAAAACACATTATTGAATATTTTCAGTGTTCAGATATATTTGATAATCATCAGGGTTTTTTTTTACTTCATTAAATAGATTTGTCTTGCATAGTAGGATTAGAAAAGAAAAACAAAATCAGTGGGTGCATCTACACATACAGTTCAGGCACATGAATAAACTTATTGCTTCCAGGTGGCACATCTTCATGTGCACCTGGGACTGCAGCAGTTGATCCAGGTTGGAGCTGGCAGGGGGCCCCGAGGGTCAGCCTGCCAGCCCGGGGCTGCCCCCCCTGGCGCAACGTGCTGTGGTGGTGTTGGCTGGGGCATGAGGGTGCTTCATTGTGGGGCTGCCCAGCAGGCAGCTCCCTCATTGAAGCACCCTTGTGCTCCAGCCAGCCGGGGCAGTATCTGCATATGCATTGCTGCATTTTCACTCTGCAGCAGGATAGTACTTGTATTTACAAGTACTGTCCTGTTGTGGAATAAATTAGTTTACTCCAGCCTAATAGGGGCACATATGTAGACATCATGACATTTACTGCACAGCTAATTAGTCAAATGCACAGTAAAAGGCTTGTGTAGATGCATCCAAGTTGTCCTAGATTGTTCAGCTTTTTTTGCTTTCTTTATTTTTAAATTTATTATAAACTGTTTAATTCAAGTTTGTTTCCAGAACTAGGCTAGGCAAGAAGTCTATAAACATCCCCAATTTTGGAAGGCATTATGCCTCTGATACCTACTTCCCTCTTCTCACTCCTTAGTGGGGAAATTAATTACTACAGCTCTTGAAAGAGTTTAATTGGGTTTTAAATTTACATTTGCAGATAATTTTATGTGAATCTGGTCAGTTTAATGGAAGATTAGCTTTAAATATTATATTCTGTTTTAACAGTTTTAGTCTTTTAAAACTTCTGGGTGATATTAAGAAAGGATTCCTTTGAGGGTCCTTTGCTTCTCCAGTCCCCTGATATTTGTAAATTAATTCTCAATTTATGAATTAACTCTCCTTTCCTATTCTTCCTCTCCCCCCCAACCTTTCTCTTTTGATTAAACAGGACAGCTATCAGTATTTTTAAAGGTATTAAAATGTTTTTTGGAAATCTTTTGAACTATCGCTTGACTAAGAGGATCATTGGCTGTGGAAGCTGGGTAAGAATTCCCTCCTCTCCTTGTCCCCGCCCCTACAACTTTGGGAAAAATTTGTACTAGCAAAAGCAGCAATTGAAGTTTGTACTTTCTTGCTTCCCTTACATACTTAGCTGTATGTAATTCCATAAGTTAAGCATGTAATCTGACTTCAAGTTTGGACTTTATTCCTTTAGTCTGTGTTTTCTACTCAGCTGTTTATGTGGAATTCCCTTTCATCTGGTAAAAAAAATATTTGCAATACCTTGAGGACATCAGCTAAATCCTACTGGATTCATCCACACAAAACCTGCCTGGAGTTGAATAGGAGTGTTTTTACATGCGGACAAAACTGTCTGTCCAGAATTGTTTTATATGAAACAAGGGAAATGTCAGTATAAAATGATGCATGAGTCTATTCTAGATAAAATAAGTGAGGCTGCTATTTTCTCTTGTACTTTATATTCAAAATAAGTATCAAGTACTTTACAAAGATTAAGTCCATTTGCCATTGAAATCCAGCTATCACTGGTACCTCAGCAATACACTTAGTTAGAACTAGAACCCAGGACTCAAGATTTTCGGCTTCTTTGCTTTAAAGGTTGGGCAATACCTTCACCTTAAAACATTTATTTGTGTATAAACACATTATCTTTTATGATCTGCTGCTTTGCCTTTTTTTTTTAAACCAACTTCTTTTTTCTCTCCATGAACAGATTTCTACACTTCCTTTTAAATGCCTGTGCCAGAAGTTGATGCTAGGAGCTCTGGTTGTTGTTTTGTTTTGGTGGACCATAAACCATGCATTACAGAACTAATACAAAGAATTGTCATAGGTGGTCATTGCTGGTCTCTGACCAAGATACTTAACACCCAGGTGGTGGTATTTGGTTAGGTTGGGTTTTTTTTAATTGCTGTTAATGAAGTCTCTTGTATATTTAAAGCCTAAGCTAGTGCTGGGTCACTGCTGTTTCATACTTTTTTTAAAAAAAGAAAAATGTTTAATGGGGTTGTTGCTGGATAACTGCCTAAACTGCTAGCTTTGAAATACACAAGTCCAGGTGATAAGAATGTGTTGTTTGTTTTTTAATGCAACAGAAAATGACTACTTCATAAAAACAAGTTTAAAACAAATGGTGATTTTGGGAGGACAGAAGGCATGCTGGTCATCCTTTAACTTCTGCATTGTAAAACTTATAGCAAGTATTAAAATCTTAATATTTTTCAAAATTAAAAATTGTTGCTAAAATATTTCTCTGGTCTCCTCTTTTGTAAAACTTAGTATCCAAAGTCCCCTACATTTTAAGTAATACAAGGCCTTTATTATATTGCTTAATAACAGGAATGTGAAATGAGGTCTTATTTAAAATTATTAAGTAGAATGACGATTCATGGGAAAATAAACCCTTTGGACAGGGCTATCTAACCCCTACACAGCCCCCAGCCTCTTTTCAAGCTGCCACTGCCCCCACCACTCTTGTCAGTTTAGGTGACTGGAGCCATCAGGCTCCCCCTCCCTCCTCCAGGGATGGAAGCGTGCTGCATGTGGTGGGGGAAATCTGGTGTGCCCAGAAGTTGGGCAGCCCAGCTTCAAGAGCTATAGCACCTTAATGACAGTAATGAGGGTGGCCTGAACTCCACCTCTACCCTGTCAAGTCTAGCCTATTTCATTTCCAGTAGGCCTAAACGTATTTACTAACAGAGCAGCAGAAGTGGGCTATTTATTTTTTACAGCAAGCCACTTAGACCCACAGTTTCAGGGGGCAAACAAATCTGTGAATTTGGGGAACAACTTTAATGAAAACAATATTGGAAATAGTTTGGGCCATGTTTTTTATTTTTTTTAATTAGATTTGCAAGGAAGTTTGGGCACTGCTCTCTTGCATTTTCTAACTCAGTGGTTAGGACACTCTAGTTTCTCCTCTCACCGGAAAGTGCGCTACCAGACAACTCGGTGTTTTGGGCTTAGCCTCTTCCAGTCTTTCCTGGAAAAGCTGTTCCATTTTGTAGTAATAATTATATATTCATTAGCCCCTATAGCTAAGTGATCTGAACATTCTCTTAAGAAACAGCTGGTGTCTAGTCCTGTTCCAATGAATGGTTTTATCACTTAGATGAAGTAGAACAGTTCTAAAAGAGGAGACAAGATTCAGGGGTTTCCTGGTTCAAATACTCTACTGCAAGACGGGAGCATCAGGGTCAAGCTCTTGATCCAATCGGGCCAAAAGGGTGTTTTAACACAGGTCTCCCACAATCCAAATACGTGATATAATCCATGGGAAGAGAACAGGGACAGCAGCACCAGCTTTTAAACTATTTTTTAAAAAGGTTTTGTATCAAATAATAATAAAAACATCTATATTTGTTTTTTTAATTTGGTCTGCAGACCAAATTAATAATTAAATTCAACTCTGTCTCAGGTTCTAAGGAAGCCAACTCTTTCTAACGCCATGAACTGTCTGAGACAAAGTTCTTATTTCTCATTCTCAAACCCTTGCCCTATAAATGTGTCAAGGAACCATTTACTATATTCATATCTACAGTAAGTAGAGTATGCTATAAATCAAGTGAAGATACTGCCTTACCAGTTGGTGGAGGCTGAAAATCCATATTGCAAAATTCTGAAGACAATATCTTTATGCTGTTAGCTCACTTTTATAAGCACTTAAATAATCTCAGTTTAGGATCTGACACTGCTCTGTTGGATAAATTTCAATCAAAAAAGAAAATTCATTACTTCCCATTAAGTTAGCGAAGCTCACATAACTAGCCCTTACAAACAGAAAAGGATGTTTAGAGAGGAAAACATCATGGTGCCCATCTTGCCTGAAAACCACATTTAGAATGACTACATCTAGAAAAACTAAAAACATATAGTAGAAGGAAGCATGTAGAAACAAAATCTTATTAAAAGAGCTAGTGATGCAATATGAATAGAATTTATTTAACAACAGAAATTCACAAAAACAAGAATAGATATGAATTAAGGTCACAAGCATGTGATCTAAATGAGATCCAAAAAACAAAACAACCCACCCAAATAAGAAAATGGAAGTTTTAAAAAAACAAAATTATCATCACACTCTTCATTGGATTATATGCTCAAATAATTTGACCTCTTACTTGTGAATGAATACACCCAATGCCACTATAAACCTTAATCAAGACACATCCATGCTCACCCAACACAGTGTAGCACAATCTAGATTCCTTTCACTACAGTGTAACCTGGAGATAAAACACAAATGTACACTTAAACAATCCAGGGATGGTCATTTGGGCCCAAGGGCCACGTAGGGAGTTTTGATGTACTGTAGTGGGGCAAGTCAGAACCTCCCACCTCCCCAACAACTCCCTAAAACGCCTTATGGGGTTTTGGGCAGGCAGGGAGTAGTGTTCAAGAGTGGGATGGGCACAATTTGCTCCTGCACACCCAGCCCTGTTGTAGGGGAGGTAGTGTACACATGGGGGGGTGGGCTGCCTGGGCACTTTTTCCCAGGAGCTAGCCAGAGGTGAGGGGAGGAAGGGGGCACATGCAACAGAGCCCACCCAGTCTGTGGCTGCCCCCACAGTGTTGTACATGGGACCCAACCCCACTTGGGGCAGTCTACACTATGCTGCTTCATGCCTGCCAGCCTAGCCCTTGCCAGCATGCAGTTTCTGGCAGGGCTGTCCCCAGTGTGGCTGCAGCTGGCTGGATGCTGCTGCGTTGCCCTCACCTCCTGCAGGAGCCACTGGGCTGAAGCTTCCCACCCCCCACCCCACCATGTTTTATCTGCCAGGAGCCTTGGAGAGGGATAGGAGCAGAGAGAGCCTTGGAGCAGGGGCTGGAGGTGAGGGGAGCAGAGCAGCACCCAGCTGGCTGCAGCTGCATTGGAAACAGCCCTGCTGGGAGCTGCTCAGTGGCCAGGGCCCAGGCCGGCAGAACTGTTCTGCTCCTCTCACTTCTAGTGGCCGTTCCTTCTCATACCCCTGCAGAGCCACTCTGGGCTAGGGGGAACTTCAGCTGAGTGGCTCCTCCCTCCAGCCCATGGAGCTGCAGCTCCAGACTTCCTTCCACCTGCTCCCTCTCCAGCCCACAGGTGGTTGCTCATCATGCTGGGCAAGCAGAGCAGATGAAAGGCAGCTGGGAGCTGGAGCCAGAGCCCTGCACACTGGGGCAGGAGTCACCCAGGTGAAGCTCCCCCCTACTTGGAGCCGCATGGCAGGAGTTGTAGCTGCTGGAGGCAAGGGGAGCAGAACAGACCCCCCTGGCCAGTGTTGGGGGGCAGCCACAGGCTGGATCCAGTCAGTTCGTGAGCCAGATCTGGCCCGCAGGCCATATTTTGCCCACCTGAGTTAGAGGGAAGAGTGATAACCTTGAAAGCCAAGTCACAAGCAAGTGGCTCATGGAACCAGCATTCAGTTCTCTGCTCTGCTGCACATTTCCTTGTGTAACCCAATTTCCTGGAGGGTACTTTTTCACATCCTGCTTCCCCTCAATTCCATGCAAAGAAATGTACGCTGGTGTCAATGCCATTTGGTCTTTTGGTGTTTGTGAATTTGGAAGAATTTAGCTCTAAGTACCTACATACATCTGGAAGTGTGAATTAGGCAAAGATCTAAGAATCTTAATGAATCCATTATTGCTGCCTTCTTGCTTGCCACATGCTAATACTAACACACAGAAAAGATACTTGTCCTCAAGCTTAGAATTCCACAAGTGTGATGTGAAATCAGTGACTGCTAGTGCACATCTTACAGCCTGCCAAATGCAAAATACATTTTTAAAAATAATTTGTTATGTCAGCATAGGAGGTAGAAATTCAGTGCACTGATGCTTATGTTACATTTGTGAAAAACACACTGCTCAAAGAATTGATACACTTGTCTTGAGGTAACTGCAACATATGCTTAAACCAAACACTTCAGAGAAGCAAAATATTAGCTAAAACTCTGCACATTTGCTCTAATTCTTACCCCTCCTTGAATAAGCAGGAACAGTAAGAGTGCAGTGCCTTCAAAATGAGGAGTGTTTCACTACTGTGCCTTGGAACAGGTTGCAAAGTTACCTGTATTCTATTTGCCACTTAATTCTATATTTACCAATGAAGACTTCCATTATGCTTCCTCCCAAAGCAGAGTTATGTTCAAGCTTAAGCCTCCAGTAAGTTAAAAAAAAATATACTGCATACATGCTCCTTATGTTAAACGGTAACAAAATATGACTTAACAAATGCAAAAATATATGTAACTACTGAATATGAAAAAAGTTCTAAACAACAGGACGCAAAAAAGGATTCTTGTACTTCTAAACCGAGACCGCAGCACTATTTTTCTCTCTCTCTCTCTCTCATGTATGCACATTACCATACTTCTAGGAATCTGAGCCGCTGGTTGGAAAGAACCAGTTAAGACTCCTCTTTTGCTAAATTGTAAGACCGTAACATTATTCAAAATCTCAGAAACTTACCTAGCATCTCATTCACGTCCAACCTTTGCATGTTCCTGGATAACTACGCATCCTATTTTTAATACACCCTCCTTAATGAAACCACAAGTATCTGAAGAGTAATTTAAACATTAAACTGACAAGTCTACAATAGCCAAAGATAAAACAGACGGAGCCTTGCTTTGTGCTTTATTATAGTGAATGTTTACATATGCCAAAAGTGGAATTTGAACTGAGAGGTTCTGGCAGATTCAGCAGTTTCAAGCAATATAAAAAACTGTTAATAGCAATTTATTCCAATAATTAATCACTGTGGGTCAACCACCTCTTATTCATATTATGCTACTTCCCCAATAAATAAAATGCCTTATACAATTTCCTACAACTTTAACGTTCATCTTGTACCTGTTGCATAAATAAGTCAAGAATTCATTCTCTGTACATTTTGTATATGGCTTTCAGAGTCTAACTGAAGGCAGGGTAGATTTGCACCTTATAGACTAACCAACATAAAGCAAGCTGGTAACACTTCCATTAAAATACACAGAATAATTTAGGGGTAAGTACAGATATTCAGGGAGGTTGGTGGGGGGCTTAGATTGAGTTAAAAATGACCAAATGAGGGTTTGGCAGGATCAGGAGAGGCTCATGGGGTCCATAGGAGGGCTTGGGGGAATGAAAAGGGGTTCTCTCCATCCCCAGGGGCCAAGGGCTGTTTTTAGCACCCCACCCCCCACCCCCCGTCCCAGACAAATTACTGTCCCTGTAGCATTAAAATTATTCAGGAATAGAGCTTTATAAATAATTTATTTATATTTATAATGCAACCTTAAAAGTGTATTTGTAATATTTTCTACTTTATGCAACCCCAGTAGTAAGTTTTGAGTACAAAAGCAACATTAAGAAAACGTCTGCAGATACCTATTCCACTGATTAGTCATCTTTTTAAGACAGGAGAGAGTAGTGACTAAAAGTCATTACAATTGAGTGGCTTATCTAAAAGAATTCCTGATCATGGTAAACAGAGGTCCACATGAAAGAAACAGTCAAAGGCTTTCATCCTGCAAGGTCTTCCATGTAAAAAGACCTTTGTGCATACACAGAAGGGAACAGACTTTAACAACTCCACATGGGCAAAAGGGGCTGCTAGCAGGAGTGGACAAAAATCTAAGAGCAAACAGCATCTTCACACTGACAACAGGCTGAACAGCTGCACCTTTGCAGCAGTTCTTCTCTGTAAAGTGTGAGGTGTATTAAAGAAGCAATATCAGGGAAAATAATTTTGTATTAAACTCAGAGCTGTATGCTTCTGGGGATAAAACAGAGATGCCTCTAATCTCCAGGAGCTCTCTTTCAGGGGCAACCAAATCATTTAAAATTAAGCTGAAAAAGCAACAATTATATGGATTTTTCAAAATATTGTCATGCCTCCTCTACTTCCTCATCTTCTGATACTTCAATGTGTTTATAGACTCTCCAAGCCTTTAAATTGCAGTTTCTGAGCATTGCTCCTAGTTGTTTCCCAGGTCCCACTTCATATGTACAAGGAAACTTTGTTCTCTTTGTTCTTTCATATACTTCATGCATAGTCTGTTCCCATTTCACAGGTGAAACAAGCTGCTTTACTAACAAATGTTGAATGTGTTTTGAATGCATGTATTTTTTGCCATCAACGTTTGAATAGACATTTATGAGTGGTTTCCGAATCTCAACTGATTTGAGTACTTTTGCCATGGGCTCTATGGCCGATTCCATAAGTCTTGTGTGAAAAGCTCCACTGACTGGCAGCATTTTTGTACGTGCAAAATAATATTTTCGGGAGTTCTCCTCTAAAAACTTCAAGGCCTGTAAGAAAAACAGCTGTGTTCATTTGGCTCTCACCATTTAGAGAGAAAAGAAAGTTTATGCTTAGATCTGACAGATGCACTAAACCCCCGCTCATCCTTCCCATGAGGTTTGACTTAAGATACTTAGAAGAGAGCACTTGCTTCACAGTATTTCACAATTAGCCACGAACCACAAAAAACCAAATACAATATTCTGTCTGGCCCTATTGGGGAAAATGTTGTTTTTCCCCCTCCACAGAACTACTGAGTAGTTACTCACTATTAAATGTACATTTAGACATTTACTTAAAAAAAAATACCTGTAAATGACCTGCAACAACTCTGCTATCTGGAAACAGGTAATTTGCAACTTCACAAACAGGATCTTCTACACCCAATGATCTACAGTGTTCACGAGCTTCTATGCAGGCAACCTTGAAATCCGACTTGGGTTGCCCAATAATTGATAACATCCCACTTGGGACTGCTTCCGATGCCTGTTGCATTGCTTCAGCACGCACTTTCACTGCATACAAGGCTAGAGAGAGAACATAAATTCTTACTGTAGCTTAAGTCTCAAAGAAGTATGTTCAGACACAGGGAACTATATTTATTGCCCAAGTTATTAGCACCTTTTACACAAAACAACCTTAAATAAGGAAAATTGTAGAAAACCTTTCAAATATACTTGAAAGGATATTAAGGAAATCCTTAAGGATATTAAGGAAACAAATTATTATACCATAATATATATCCTCATCTTCCTTTTATAGAAATCCAATGCTGAATGCTTGATGCTATTTAAGTTAAAACACTTTAGATCTCTTATATTTGATTCAGTGGTCATATATTCTCCTAAAATCTGGTAGTCTGGAATCCTTAAAGTGCCAAAAACAAATGTGAGGAAAAAATAACAAACAGATCAAACATCATAAGCACAAAAACTTAATTTTCGCTAGTAATAATTTTCAAGAGTTCCTTACAAAATAGTCACCCTGCAATTTATTCAAATTTAACCATCTGTTTAAATACTAGACAATACTTTCTGCATTAAGCAAATTGTACAGAAAACATTTAGCAAAATATATTTCAAAGGCAAGGACAAAAAGCAGCAGGGAAAAATGCTGTCACCAAAGGAATGGCTTGCAAACTACAGTGTGTGCACTCACACGTGGAAATAAAGGAAACCGCTCTAAATCCCATTCCCATGAGGTGAGAAAAATACTCCTCGCACCTGCTTCAAAGTCTAAGGCTCCAGCAAACACCAGGGCAGCAAACTCGCCCACGCTGAACCCGGCGGCTGCAACACAGTTCTCTATCACCTGTGGAAACAAAGCAAGCACAAAGCAGCCTGTTAGAGCAACACTGAGGTGCACACACAGATGGGTGGGGGTAGGATCTACAGCCTGAATTTCTGGAAGCCCCTTTATCTTGGAGGGTGCCACTGAAACGTTTCAGGCCTGATTTCTGAGGTGGGTGACTTCACCCAGAGCCAGAGGGAAGGAATGACTGGGGACACGAGATCATAGAAAATGTGGGAATCCAGGTCACATTTAGTCCAACCCCCTGCTCAAAGCAGGGCCATCCCCAACTAGATCATCCCAGCCAAGGCTGTCTAGCTGGGTCTTAAACCCCCCCCCAAATGTAGAGTCCACAACCTCTCTGGATAACCTGTTCCAGTGTTTTACTACCCTCCTAGTGAGAAAATCCTTCCTAATATCTAACTTGCTGCAACTTGAAGCCATTGCTTCTCAATCTGTCATCTGCCACCATGGAAATCAGTCCAGCTCCATCCTCTTTCCAACCCCCACTTTAGGTAGTTGAAGGCTGCTATTAAATCCTTCCACAGTCTTTTGGTCTCCAGACTAAATCAGCCCCCTTCCCTCAACTCTGGACCAGGGGGCAGGAGATGCCCCCAACGCCCAGCCCCCCGCCCCCACGCACATCAGGCCGCTGGTGGCTGAGCTTCTCCACGGCGGCCAGGGAGGACACGAAGACAGCGGGCTGGCAGTGCACTGTGCGATCCAGCTCTGCCTGCGGCCCGTGCAGGCAGAGCGATAGCAGGTCGTAGCCTAGCACCTCGCGGGCCGCGACGAACAGGTCCCTCGCACCAGGGGAGTGCAGCAGGCCCCGGCCCATCCCCGCCCACTGGCTGCCCTGGCCCGGGAACAGCAGCACCGAGGAAGCGTCCGGGCGCCGCCCCCGCCGCGCCGCCGCCTCCGTGCCCGTGTCCTCGCCCGTCACCGAGTTCTGCAGCAAGTCGCTCAGGCTGCCCGGCGGCGGCCCCCCCCCGCCGGGCCCCCGCGACGCAGCTAGCCCGTCGCCATCCCGCCGCCGCCGCCGCCAACCAGCTGCACATGGCGGAACCGAGACCTAGGCGGACCCGCGCTGCTACGGCAATCGCCGGGACTAGGCGCCCTCACGTGGAACCCACGCTGCACTTCAGTGAAAAGGCCCCGCCCTCCGTTGCGGACACTGGAAGCGAGAGAAAGGTTCCGTCCTCCCCACGGCCCGCTAACCGGCTGCGGGAAGGTCAGGGGCCTCCTGACGTCAGGTCCGACGTCATCGGTGGCCTTCACTAGCTCCAGCAAGGGCTGCGGTTTTGCCCGGTGTACGATAATTATCGTACAAGAGAGGAAAAGGGCTCAAAAGCCAGGATTCAGGGGTGTTGGAAAATAATTCTCGTACAAGGGTTGAAATGATTGTATAACTGCAATAATTATTGTACAAGGGCTGAAATGATCGTATAAATACGGTAATTATTGTACAAGGACTGAAATCATATAAATAAGATAATTATCATACAAGGGTTTAAATCGTATAAACGCAATAATTATTGTACATGTGGCAACACTGCAGCCCTTGCTGAATCTAGTGAAGAACTTTGATGATGTAGAAGCTCATGGCAAGGGATGGATGCCCTGTTGCATGGTGCAGGACTCTTCCCATGAGAGTAAAAGAGCTCAAAAGCCAGGATTCAAGGATGTTGGTTGTAGCCGTGTTGATCTAAGGACATAGCGGATTTACCCAAAAAACCTCATCTGCCTATCTTTTATTAGACATGGGGTAAGCAACGTTTTTTGGCCGGAGTGCCGAAAAAACCACAATGTCTACCTTGGAAGGTGCTGGAATGCTGGCATGCCAGAAAAACAAAATGAGGGCAGGGGGTACATGGCAGGATGCACAACATACTAGTATAATTAATAATCATAAATGTTGCCTTTTCTTGGTAAATACCAGATTTTCAAAAAATTGTAAACCTGGTGACAGTAAATAAAACTTCAGTGTGCTGCCACTCCAGGTCTCACAGGCTGCACTCCTGGTTCTGCTGCTCTCCCCTGGGCCCTCTGGAGCACAGCGCGTGTGACCTGGAGCAGTAGCACACAGAAGGGCTGCACAGGGAAGCTGCCTGCCACTGCACGCTCCACACTGCCCTGGTCACACTTCCCGTGTGCACGGAGGCAGCATGGGCAGCATGCAGGTTGTGCCCCTCGCTGCTGCCCCCACCTGCAGGGGAAGTGTGGCCAGAGCAACAGGCAGCTTTCATGCGCCTCCCCAGTGTCCTGACCTGGAGCAGTAGCACACAGAAGGGCTGCACAGGGAAGCTGCCTGCCACTGCACGCTCCACACTGCCCTGGTCACACTTCCCGTGTGCACGGAGGCAGCATGGGCAGCATGCAGGTTGTGCCCCTCGCTGCTGCCCCCACCTGCAGGGGAAGTGTGGCCAGAGCAACAGGCAGCTTTCATGCGCCTCCCCAGTGTCCTGTTGTTGCACAAACGGCTAGTTTCGTGTCCCTGGAGGCTTTTCCAATATACCTCAAGAGAGAGTCATACACACTCAGGCTGGATCCATCTCAAGTTTATTGTTTGCAAACAGATCGACAAGGGAGCTCAAAGCTCAAATCCGTGTCGACCCCTAGCCACGCCCGAAGATACATTTTTATACCTCTCATGAACAAGATCCCATTGTGGCAATCTGTGATTTGCTACAGTTTTCTACAAAGTTTATGTGCAAAGCAGGCAGTAACTAATCTGTGTTCCCACAGGAATCAGCCTTATCGTGAACCAAGCATTGTTCGGACTGTTCTCTCCCCCTAACAGGACACCCCCCCCGTCCTGGCCCCGCAGTGGTGGGGGAGAGAGGAGAAGAAACAATTTGCATTTCTCAGCTGTGAAGCCTTTTATGTAGTGAGATTTCAGTTCTCAGCTGTGAAGTCTT
>NW_005842509.1:860253-861644 GCF_000455745.1 Alligator sinensis | reverse complement strand
AGTGCAATTAATGCCCCAAACTGAAATCCACTCCTTTCCCAATAGGCAGCTGCAATCATCAAACTTGGGGTACGAGACATTGGCGCAAGTCCATGTACCCTTCTGAGGGGCGATTTCATTAGAAATCCATGTCTCATTACACCTTGATTGTCCCACTTTAAACCCACCTCCCTTTTGGGAAATGCAGATAGACCCATTTATCTTTATCACCAAAACCCTTCCCAAACCATTATATCTCAGAGAGAAGTGTACAGTCTGAGACTATACCTGTCTTATTTAGGGGGATAGGCAAGAAGGGAACTCCCTCATCACTAGAAACAGGAGTAAGCGCACATAAAAGACAACTGTGGTTAGTTAGAGCCTGGGCTGAATCTCTGAGAAGGGCCACCCATGTGTTTCCCACCCATGTGTTTGTAGGTGGGCCTTTAGGTTTCCAGATAGTAGTAAGGAAGGGGTTCACAGTTGTAAAGGATTGGAGGCTTGAAAACCGATCTTTAAGGATTACAGACCAGAGTTTTGAGTCTGGCTTTATACACCTTGCCATTGTACCAGCACTGAATACCAGTACTAGTATAATTTCTTGACGTGAGCAACATGAGGAAATGGGAAATAGGTGGGCATTGATTATGGCAGACTTAAAAGTTTCGTAGCTAGCCTTACTAAGGGTTGTACGCAGATTTTGGGAACACTTACAACAGGTATATATATCTGCTGGGTTCGATATACCTAGAAGGGACAAGAGTCCCAACAAATAGATCAGGGTCCACATCTTTGCAAGCGTAACTTCAAATCTCCAGCAGGTTCACTTTTCCATTTGTTGGCTTTTTGTTCCCGGGTGTTATCAGCTTCCAGAGTGACCACACCCTGGGAATTGGTGTCCTCCTGATGAAAAGGTTTCACCCTCGGGCAATAGGTCCACTTATCGCTGTTTGACAAGCGAACAGCTGTGTGTGTAGTCAGCAGCACCTGGTAGGGTCCCTCCCACCTTTCCGCAAGAGGGTCTTTTCTCCACTTCTGTACCAGGACCTGGTCACCCGTTTTAAAGTTGTGGATCGGCGCATCAAGCGGGAGACTCTGGAAAGGTGCAGCGAACCTGTGTAGGGAGGACAAAACAGAGTGCAAGGCGATAATATGTTCTCAAATTTCAGATTTTCCCAAATTTACAGTAATCTGTTCCCTCTACCCCGCTGGCAAGATTCTGGGAGGCATACCAAACATTAAGATGTTTCATTAAGATGAAACTGGGTGCTTATCTTGCTGGGATCCTATGACCCCAGCTGACTTCCTGCCCTTTGGGCGGGGGGCTGGACTCGATGATCTTCCGAGGTCCCTTCCAGCCCTGATGTCTATGAAATCTATGAAATTCAAAAGGTGACAATTTAATCCCTCTA
>NW_005842509.1:855265-858854 GCF_000455745.1 Alligator sinensis | reverse complement strand
AACCCCCTCCTCAATCTCATAACCCAAAAAGGTGACCTTTGGCTGGCAAATTTGAGCCTTTTCCTGTGACCCCTTATACTCTTTCTTTCCCAGGGTATTCAGCAAGGATTCTGTCGCTCTCTTTCCCATCTGCACATCGGGACTTGCTATTAATAAATCATCAACATACTGCAACACCACCACCTCAGGGTGTCTCCCTTTCCAATGCTCCAGGTCTTTCTGCAATGCTGTTCCAAAGATATGGGGGGGATGAGACAAATCCCTGGGCTAACACTGTCCATAACAATTGAGTCTTATGATACGTGTCTGAGTCCTCCCATTCAGAGGCAAACAATTTCTGACTGTCTTCGTGTAGCGGAATAGAGAAGAAAGCATCTTTCAGATCTAATACTGAGAATACCTTGGCATCTGCTGGAACTTGGGTCAGAATGGTGTGTCGATTTGGAACCATAGGATGATCCACTAAAACCTTTTTGTTTACAGCTCTCAGGTCTTGCACCAACCTAAAGGAGGTGCCATCTGTCTTGGGCACCCCCAGAATTGGGGTGTTAAAGGGGGATGATCCCTCTATTAACCACCCATACTGCTTGAATTTTTCAATCAGCAGCTTCAAACTCGTGCAGGTGGCTTTTTTCAGAGGATACCGTCTCACACATACAGGACCCTCTCCTTCCTTCAGAGGAATTTTGACTGGAGTAATGCATTTTGCCCGGGCAGGAGTCCCATCCGCCCACACACATGGATCAACATTCTCTAAAATCTCAATTCCTTTGGCTTTTGACAGAGTTTCAACTCCTCGGAGGGCCATTTGGTAATTCGAGCCCTGTTTTACCGGCAGCCGCACAACAATTTGATCCTCACGGAAGAAAATTTCAGCTTGTAGTTTTGTTAGTAAGTCCCATCCCAGGAGAGCTACGGGGCAAGCGGGGGAAACTACGAAAGCATGTTCCAAAGTGTCATTTCCAATTTGTGAGGAGAGGCTTACACATAGGTAATTTAATTCGCCTTCCTTCAATGCCTTCTACAGTTACATGCTTTCTGCTTTCTTTAGCTAAAGGGGGCTTTACAGGGATCATAGAAAACGTGGCTCCAGTATCCACTAGAACCTCATAGTTTCTACCACCGACCCTTATTCTCACCATGGGATCTTTCCAGGCACTAGCCTGCAGGGTGGTGGTTTCAGAGCCCGGTCTCCTTCAGCTTGAGTCCTCCCCCAAGGAATCCGCTTCCTTTCTTCTGCCCCCCCCCCGCAGGTTTCCCCTTCCATCCCCCCCCGATTTTCTTGCTTTTGCCCAAGGCAGCTGCTAACATTGTCATCTGTTTTTGTCCACGCTTTTCCTCGCTCCTACCTGATCACGATTCCCATAAACTTTATACGCAATCTCTACGAGTTCTGAAAGCGGTTTACCCCCTGCCCCCTCAGTCTTTTGCAGCTTTTTTCTTATATCTGGGGCCGCCTGCCCAATAAACATCAGATTCACCATGCGCCGATTTTCTATGGCTTCAGGGCTTAAATCACTAAACTTCTTAAAGGCATCAAACAAGCGCTCCAGGAAAACCGAGGGAGATTCATCCTTTCCCTGACGGACTTCATACAATTTGGAAAGATTGGTCACCCGTGGCACTGCCTTACCCAGGGCTTCCACTATAATTCCTAAATAAGTGTGCTTACGCTGTCTTCCAACCGCTGAATTATTCCATTTGGGACTCTCAATTGGGCACATGTCCCGCATATTTCCTCCCTCTCCCGCTGACAAACACTCCTCAGCTATCCGGTCTGCCGTTCCCTGTACTAAATGCCTCTCTTCAGAGGTTAGAAGGGTGTGTAACATCATTTGAATATCAGCCCAGGTGGGGCAATGAGTCTGTCCAACTGACCGGAACAAATTTTGCATCTTCTCTGGGTCCTCTCTGAATGAGGGATTCTGATTTTTCCAATTGAATAAATCTGAGGTGTTAAAGGGGACGTAAACAAAGGCAGTGTCCCCTCCACCCGTCATTACCTCCCGCAGTGGACACTGGTAGTTTGGATTTTGATTTCGAGTTGATCTTGGTTCTTGAAGGGGGGGGCTGGTCAGTCTGGAGAGCACTCCAGTGGGTCTGGGGAGGATCAGGGGCAGTCGGGGATAAAGAGTCAGGTTCTGTCACATTCTTTCCCACATACAGGGGAGGTGTTTTAGAGCGGCTTGTGCCGGCTGTTTTTTCCTGATCCCTTTGGTCTGTGCCTGTCTTAGAGTAGCTAGTGCTGGCTACTTCTTCCTGATCCGTTTGGTCTATGCCCAGCTGCGTCCTAGCCTCTGCTCTGTGCCTTGGGTCCGGTGGTGGTCTAGCCTCATCCCTGCGCCTTAACCCTTGAGTCAGCCCCGAGTCCTCTCTGATTCTGGTAGTGAAGTAGATCTTTCTCCCAGCGTCTTTTGCCAATAACATCTTACACATCTTTCCTTTACACTTCTGTACCCATGGGGGACTGGGATTCATCACAGCACTCACCCAGCAATCTACATACGGATACTGATCCCAATGATCATCCTTTGTTATCACACTTAACACTTCATTAGCCAATTTCACATCAAAAGAACCGACATCCAGCCATCCCACTCCAAATGATGGCCACTCCTCCTGACAGAAAGTAATTAATCTGTCTTTTGACATTTTTATCCCGTAATCCCCTTTGAACTGACTAAAGTTTCTTAGCATGCATCCTAATGGGGTTGCAGAGTTTTCTTCTCGGGAGCTACCCGAACCCATTGTGTCAACCAATACACAAAATCATTCAAATACCTGTCCACTGGGTCACGAGGTTCCAGCTGAGCCCCCTTGCGTTCGACACTACCTTGTCAGGCAGAATCGGGGCGGCTAGACTCAGCCTTAGTCTCAGACCTGGTCAGCAGCTCATGTTTCTAAACCTGTCCACTGGGTCATGAGGTTCCAGCTGAGCCCCCTTGCGTTCGACACTACCTTGTCAGGCAGAATCGGGGTGGCTAGACTCAGCCTTAGTCTCAGACCTGGTCAGCGGCTCATGTTTCTAAATGAACAAAGTCCCCGGGGCTAATGTTCAGACTTATATACTGAACGTTCCAAAATTCCAAATTCCCCACGAGACCACTCAACAAAGTCCCCAAAAGACTTCTCAAATGACACAAGGCAAATGAATACTTACTCCGTCAACACCCTGGTGCCGTCTCTTCGGATCCACTTAGCCTGGTTGACTCATTTAAAGGAGAGCCTTTAACTTCCTGGGTGCCCCGACTCACGGTTCCGAACTTTAGTTAGAGTGCCCCCACTGCCATTTTGAAGTGCAGGGACGCTGATACACGAGACTCTGGGGTGCTTCTATTTGAGCGGCTCTTGGAGCCGCCCTAATTAAAGTGCCCCCACCCCATTGTTGCACAAACGGCTAGTTTCATGTCCCTGGAGGCTTTTCCAATATACCTCAAGAGAGAGTCATACACACTCAGGCTGGATCCATCTCAAGTTTATTGTTTGCAAACAGATCGACAAGGGAGCTCAAAGCTCAAATCCGTGTCGACCCCTAGCCACACCCGAAGATACATTTTTATACCTCTCATGAACAAGACCCCATTGTGGC
>NW_005842509.1:832161-855233 GCF_000455745.1 Alligator sinensis | reverse complement strand
GTGCAAAGCAGGCAGTAACTAATCTGTGTTCCCACAGGAATCAGCCTTATCGTGAACCAAGCATTGTTCGGACTGTTCTCTCCCCCTAACAGGACCCCGCCCCCTCCTGGCCCCGCAGTGGTGGGGGAGAGAGGAGAAGAAACAATTTGCATTTCTCAGCTGTGAAGCCTTTTATGTAGTGAGATTTCAGCTGTGAAGTCTTTTATGTAGTGAGATGAGACATTTTTACAACACTGTCACGCCAGGTTCCACACACTGCTCTGCAGAGGTATGGTGGGGAGCATCGCCAGCACCTGCTGCCTGCCCTGGGCAGGGGCCGGGGCCGGAGAGACAGCAGCTGTTTGCAGCCTCCCGACTGCAGCTGGTCCAGGTTCCGGGTAGCTGCTGCCAGCCATGGATCCTGGGCTGCTTGCAGCAGGGCTTGTATCCTCCCAGCTGCCTGTTGGGAACAACCTAGGCCCCATGGCTATCAGCAGCTATCTAGAACCTGGGCAGGCTGCAGCCAGGAGGCTACAAACAGCTTCTGCCTCCCTACCCTGGCCCCGGCTGTCTCTCGCCCTCGGCTCCAGGAAGGCAGCAGGTGCCGGCACTGCGCCCATTGGCCAGGGCAGGGAGGCAACAGCTGTTTGCAGCCTCCCAACCACAGCCGGCCCTGATGCCTGGTCTACTTGCTGCAGGGCTTGCGGCCTCCCAGCCCCCTGGCTGGCAGCAGCTTCCTAGAGCCCAGGCTGGCGGTTGAGTGCCGAGCAAAATGGCTTTGCATGCCATGCTCGGCATGCGTGCCAGGGGTTGCTGACCCCTGTATTAGACCAACTCAAATAATTGGGAAAATGCTTCTTTGCAAGTTTTCAGCTGACAAAGGGTGTTTGTACCCGAAAGCTTTCAAAGAAAATGTTTTCCAACCATTTTAGTTGGTCTAATACAAATTAATGGATTTACCCAAAGAACCTTGTCTGCTCAAAACCTATGATAAGTTTTGAGGCAGCTAATTGATGCAGTATATGCAAAACCCACGTCACTCTCAGAGAGCCTTAACTAACTTTTGGGTTTGGTTTTGTTTTGTATTGTTTTGTTTTTGAAAATTTTTCGTGTTCCAAGCCAAACTAGCCAGATGAACTCAGAATCCTTTTGATTGACCAAAACGCAATTATTCAAACACCATATGTGATACTGCAACTGGCGAGTATCCTCCGCCCCAGACTTTTCAGCATGGGGCTTCAGATACTTCCAAATCCATGAGCAGGCATCCTACATGCAGGCCCAAGCACAGAGGCTTGGGGTTCAGATGCCCCCCAGTCTTGCTTGCCCTCAGACAACAGCTGCAGGAGCAATCTAGGGAGGAGTCCCCCCATTTGCATAAAGTTGGCGTGTATCTAAATTCCATAGTGACCCTAGTGGAATTCATAGTGACCCATAGTGGAATTCAGTTATCCAGCTGCCAGGCTTTTTGCTAAATTGACCACCAATCTCTATAGGCCAGACTCAGTCCCTGGGGCTCATTGCCATGAATACCTGACCACTGCCAAGGTGAAGTTTAACCCTGCTGTTTTGGCCTAGCTCCACAACCCAGGGACTTCATGTTACTTGTGTGGCTGCTGAATATACCCTGCCTGCCAAATTCCACTGCTACACTCCATACCTAGAAACAGAGCTGACCCTAGGGGTTTGCAGGGCCTAGGGCATATCAGTCTGTGCAGGGGGGAGTGGCTGAAGCGCAAAGCTGGCAGCACTCAGCAACCACATACAGTGGTGGCACCCTTGGGGCTAATACGGCACTGTCCACACAGACTCCCAAAGTACGAGGCCCGGGGCGGTTCCTCCAATTCGCCCCCTCCTAAAGGATGGCTCTGCCTAGAAGAAACTGGATTTGGAGGACATAGTGTGCTAGCTCAGGGTCCAGATAATCCCTAGAAGAACAGCTGAGAGGTGCAAGGTGCTGGAGGAAATCCTTTCCCAGAATCAACCATTTAGGGAATTCTCTGACACTATGAGGGAGGGGCAAAACCTCTCTCTTTATCACACTCTAGACCTAGGGTAAAAGGGTGAGAAAAGGGTGGTCTTGGTCTCTAAATGAAAAGAGTAAGAGGTGCTGAAGGCATTAAGGCAACCCTGGCCCAAAATGGGCAGGGAAATTCACTAATAGGGAGAGAAAGGAGGGAGAAGGTTCTAGCCTGCCAGTCTGTACTGCCTTGCAGAAGGGAGGGCAAACGATGGGTGTGGAGAAGACAGGAGGTTATGATCCAGTGTGTGGGCAAGCTGCATGACACCTGCATGACAATCTGCGGCTAGAGAACAACAATGAAGGAAATGCTGAAACCTGCCTCTCGGCAAGGGAGGCAGTGACTCAGAGCTCAGTGGGCCTGTTTGGATGTGCCATTGTTGGAGTGGGCACTGCAGGGAGTGTGCTGCCTGGATGCTGCTGTCCTTTGCCCAAGGGGCAAAGAAAAAGAATCAGAGAGCGCGAGGACAGAGGGAAGGCACGCACATGCCTCTGTATCTGTGACTACTACAGATTGCAACTGTGTCTCGGAGGAAGGAAAGACTTCCATAAAGGAGGGGGCCGGGGGGAGGGTCTTCTGTAAGCAGCATCCAGGGATTCCAGTGGTTATTCACAAGTCTGTGTTTCCCCTGCACTGAAACAGTTTGGCCTGTGGGTAGTGGAGAAGAGCTTGTGAAGCAGGGAGCAGGCCTGACATCAAGAACCTGGGACAAGCATTTGCACAAGGGTGGGGCATAAAAAGAGGCAGGATTTGGACAAGACCATGTTAAGCAGAGCTGTTCAGACCTGTTGGATGGCTGTGAAGGGCGCAAGGGCTGGGACTCTTGTTCCCCTGGCAGCACTGAGGAAAGAGAAGAATCAGAAGAGCTTTTGTTTGAGTTCCTTTACACAGCGCTCCTGGCTCTACATGCCCAAGGGAGGTGCCCAGAATGAGTACTTGCTCTTTCCGAAAGGGTGTTTGTAATGGAGAAATACAGCCAAGCGCACCATGAACACACAGTTCAAATACTTCACTGAACGCTTGAGTGACACATCAATGCAGAGGATCACCAGCAGCACTTCTTTTCTCCAGGACCTCCTTGTAGGCTAAACACTGGGTGTTCATGGGTGACTACAGCCCAGTTTAATCAAGGGAGATACCTTGATGGATTAGGATGTATTAATTCATAAATATTCCTTGTAACTCATTATGCTGTGGAAAAACATATGAAGGATGTATTTTTGTCATGTGACCAAGGAATGCCAGAAGGACATGAGTTTGGGGAATACAGAAAGAACCTGAACAATTTTTGGAATCTGGGATTTATTTCCAATCAAATGGGCTTGCATTGGGAATGACAAGAGATTCATTGGGCCTGATTCAAAAACAGAAGAGGATCTTTTTGGTTGTGTTACAATCAGTACGTAACACCCTCTGTCTCAAGCAACATGTCTGTCTATATGCATGGCTATCTGTGTGTCTGTCTGTTTATGTATTAACTAGATATTTGTTTGTCTATCTTCTCTCTATTTATGTCTCTCCAAATCTACATATGCCCATATACATTCAAATACACACATGTACTTTTGGAGTGATTTCCCCTCACATTACAAAAAAGTGGAAAAAGGAGGCATTCGCTGTTCAGGGATCAAATTCAAGAAGAAAGTAGCCCCTGCCTATATTTGAGGGTTCCATGAGGGGCTGGAATCCAACTTTTCAAAGGATTTTAAAGTTGTGTTTGGTCAGTGCAGTGCGCCGGGCACGGCAGAATGTCATTGGTATGTTGATAGAACTCAGCTTGAAACAAACTTTTCTATCATTTTAACACTAATAATACCCACACAATTTTTTTGATCCTGTCAGGGAAAATAAAGAACCCTATGACAACTCTCCAGTCACGTGAATGGCAAGGTGGGAGGCGAATTCAAAAATAGAGGTTAGGAAATACCCTGGCTGAGTCACTGCTCACTAACCAGAAAGGAGACCATTTCCAGTCTAAGAAAAGTCAACGAGTTTTTGAGGCAGCTAATTGATGCAGTATATGCAAAACCCAAGTCACTGTCAGAGAGCCTTAACTGATGTTTGGGTTTGGTTTGGTTTTGTATTTTGTTTTTGAAAATTTTTCTTGTTCCAAGTCAAACTAGCCAGATCAGTTCTGAATCCTTTTGATTGACCAAAACTCAATTATTCAAACACTGGCAAATATCCTCCACCCCAGACTTTTCAGCATGGGGCTTCAGATACTTCCAAATCCATGAGCAGGCATCCTACATGCAGGCCCAAGCACAGAGGCTTGGGGTTCAGATGCCCCCCAGTCTTGCTTGCCCTCAGACAACAGCTGCAGGAGCAATCTAGGGAGGAGTCCCCCATTTGCATAAAGTTGGCATGTAGCTAAATTCCATAGTGACCCTTTTGAGTCACAATTTTCTCACTGACTTTTATATTAATATTTTCTGTTTTTATGATTTCTATCATGCCTGTATAAGAAATTCTGTCCAAACGCTTGAAACCAGATTTTAGCCCAGATGAAAATCTTTTCACATTTGATTACGGACATAGTGTCCTCTGGTATATTATACTTCAAGGTATTGAAAATTTAAAAAAAAAAAGAATACCTCTGCCTGATCTATGGCAGCTGGTCTTGCATTCACATGTAGGCCTCGTTTGCAACAGCATAATAAAAGGGGGCCTTTTATTGAATTGAGGCCCACCTTTAGTTATTCATTTATTTGATTTCTATGCTGCTATGCCGAAAATGACTCAGGGTAGCTTACAGGAAGAACAAGATGTGTCATTAAAACAGACAACATATTGAAGCAGAACAGTAAATGAGAAAAGAGTTCCCCAAACAGTATTCTCAAAATTAACCCTGCCTGCTAAACACTTGCCGAAATAAGAAGATTTTTGCACACACAGTGGGCATGGGGAAGCAGAAGCAACCTGAGGGGAGCTTTGGCAGAGACAATGCCTTGTTGGCAGGGCTGAGTTGCGGCCCAACACGTGACTGGCTGGTGGCAGGAGTGATGTAATCTTTTTATGTAATCTTTTTTATGGTATATCTAGCTTTTGCAAACTATATCTAACTAAATACTTAAGGCAATTTGCAGATGCTGGGAGGGGTGTGGTACGTGTGTGTTAAGAGATGCTTGCAGAGCACAGCGTGTGGGATGCGGAGGATTCCTGGAATGCCTCCCTAACACCAGCAGGATAATGTCTCCCTGACACTTGTAAGATAGCAAGAAGTTCAGAAAAAGGTCTCATTATAATGCTAAAAATCACACCCCTGGGCAGGGCAAAAGTATGTTAATGAAACATATATGTATGTAAATGAATTACATGGCTAAAACATAGGTATAGAGACATGCTCAGTAGAGAACGTCTTATGTCAGTGGCTTGTAACCAATCACTGAGCGATACACTTGCAAACATACGTATAAAAGGTACCCAAAGGTAGAAACCGGTGGTGCTTGCTTTGCAAACGATTGCCAAGCACCCCTCTCTGCGCAGACTGGAAACAATAAAGATTAAGTTGGATCCTCCACCCCTGTGTGTTCATTGGCAATAGCGCACCGGGCACAAACTCACACTGTCCGTTGGGGACAACAGGAGGATGGGAGGCCAGTGAGGCCCCCCACCCACAGTCTGTTACTCCTACCGCTGCTGGCAGCATGGCTAGTGTTGGGGCTCCGGCAGCAGTAAGGGCAGCAAAAAGTCTCACTACCTTGTTCCACCCTCCTGTGCCAGGTCTGCTGGGCCATGGAGGCCCCCGTGGGGAGGACAGCAGGGCAGGGAGCTCCGAGCACCGCAGTGGGCAGCCTGTACACTCTCCCCACCCCACCTCCTCACTGGCTCCTCTCTGCTCTGCTGCGCCACTGCAGGTGGGTGGAACGTGTGCCCCCACACTCCACTTCACCTGTAACAGCTGCTGACTGCTGTGCACGGCAGCCGGGCTCCAAAAGGGCTATAGGAGCAGGGAGTTGCAGGTCAGGAATGTGGGGCACCAGCATGGCTAGATGGGGTTGGGGAATATGGCCTGGAAGTGAGGGGCAATGGCATGGGCAGGGCCAGAGCAGTGGCTGCTCAGCACCACAAAGCAGTGGGGGTTACATTCTCAGCTGGACCCACGTTCTGGTGTGGTTGAAGAGGGCAACAGGAACTCTGATTTTCTATGATTAAAAAAACACATATATAGATATTTGGCATTTATTTTGTTATAATGATTGAGGTCTGGTAGGCTTCCAGTTTGTTTAAAATTATACATAAATCAATTAAATATTGTGTTTAACTGATACCTATATGTGTGTGTGTATATATAAAATATCAAACTATATATATATCAAGTCAAGTGCAGTGTTTGGGGTTTGTTCACTTAGTAAGGTTTGAAACAAAATTACTTAGCTATATATATTTACTATACAAACTATACATACTTAGCTGTCTATGGCTAGCTAAGTACAATTACTTATATAATATGTAAATAGTACAAAGTTCAATTACTTAGCTATATACTAGTAATAGTGGGATTTGGACAAAGGCATGATAAGCAGAGCTGTTCAGACCAGCTGGATGGCTGCAAGGGGCGCAGGGGCTAGGATTCCTGCTCCCCTGGCACCAGGGAGGGAAGGGAAGAATCAGAAGAGCTTTTATTCAGGTTCTTTCACACTGCCCTACAATCCCAGGGAAGGTGCCCAGAACCAGTCCCTGCTCTTTCCCAATGGGTTTTTGTGTCGGAGAAGCACGGCCAAGCGGACTGTGAACACATGGTTCAAATACTTTGGTGAATGCTTGAGTGACACGTCAATGCACAGGATCACCAAAAGCACTTCTTTTGTTTAACATCTCCTTGTAGGCTAAACATTGGGTCTTCATGGGTGACTACATCCCTGTTCAATTGAGGGAGATACTCTGATGGATTAGGACGTACAGTTTCATAAACATTCCTTCTTACTTGTGCTCTGGTAAAAAATACAGAGGATCTATTTTTGTCATGTGACCATGGAAAGCCCAGGAGGACATGAGTTTGGGGAATACAGAAAGAACTTGAACAACTTTTGGAATCTAGGATTTGTTTCCCATCAAGTTGGCTTGCACTGGGAGTGAAAAGAGTTCAGGTCTGGGAGCAGTGAGAGATGCACAGGTGTAAGCCCGTCACACCCCTGCACTCCTAAGACCCCCAGCAATCCCCAGCAGCCACAGCGAACCCCACCTGACCCCCAGCAGAGCTGGAAGTGAGCGGGGCCCATGGTGGGAGGGACTAGCCAGCTGTGGGGAGGCAGCTGAGAGGAGCCAAGGAGCGGGTGGCCCCACCCTGGCTCCTACGTCGTCCAGTCTCCCAGGGAGCTACGCGACCAGAGCTGCATGAACAGGATGCACACACAGGCGCGCTTGTCTGCCTGGCTCGCGAGTTAGCATCGGAGTTTGTGCAGGAGGGCGAGCAGGAGGGCACAAGGCTCCAGGCACTGAGCCATAGCCAAGGGTCTGCACAGTAGTAGCCAGGGACCATGGTAGGTGGAACACATTGCACCACAAGGCTCCTCACTGCACCTGGACTCCCCTGCTCTGACACCACTGGGGTCTGCACCTAAATGGAGCCTATAGTTCCGACCTATCAGTCCCTGTCCCTACCCGGGCAGGACCCTCGGCCCTGGCCTCCACTCAGATGAAGCCCCTGGCTCCATGTGGAGGCTGCCTAACAAGACTGCAGGCAGCTGGGTTTGGGGGCACTGTTACCTCCCCTTGTGGGGTGTGCTCAATGGTGGAGGCGCTGGAGTGCCAGATTAGGGAACTCTATGCAATGGTTCAGCGGCTGCACTCCATTAGAGATGCGGAGCAGGAGCTGGGACTCTTACCTTCAGGCTCTCCACCTGATGGCTGATGATGGTGTGGTGGAACCAAGGAACCACCATAAAGTCCAGCCTGGGTTGCCTGTGTGGAATCAGAAAAAAATAAATGCCTTAAACTTTGATCATACGAGTTATAAGATGACATAACCGCTTTGTGGGGAATTGCTGGCTCTGTATAGTAGAACAGATAAGGGAAAGTGTTTGTTCTTTGTAACTCCTCTGCAACTGCTTCGCTCACCGTAGCCTTGAAGATAACAAAAAGTATGTACAACTCTGATTTCCAGGTGCAGGCAGGGAGTGTTATTTCTCCCTTTGTCTCCTCCATAGTTCTCATCCTGATAACAGCAAAGAAGTAATGAAGTAATGTTTATAGCTGCTTTTCTAGCTAGTTTCACTATATGATCACGTGAGTTGTAAGCGACTGTTAAAAAGTATATAAGCCTCCTGATTTTGCTCTTGGGGGGGAACCCCTTCCAAGTGCTTGGGAAATCCATGTCACTTTGGAGTCCCCCCTACAGCTGTAGTTTCATTTGAATAAAAGCTTCTGCTGACCTGACCCAAAAGTATGCTGCGTGTGTTTCCATGACACCTGGATGACGGTTGTCTCCAACCCAAAGAGGTGCAGCATGCACCAGGGTTACCACTCCCCTGGAGCTGCACAACAGTTTTGCACCTCTCATATCAACTGAGCCAGCCATACCACCGGCTCCAGCATGTGAGGACGGAGGGCCACCAGCACCTGCGCCCAGAAGAAGGGGCAGAGTTATCGTGACTCCCTCCTTAGGGGGACAGAGGAAGCAATCTGTTGCCCTGACCCCTTAGCCCACGAGGTCTGCTGCCTGCCTGGAGCTCATGTCTGGGATATGACAGAGAGGATCCCCAAACTTGTCCGGCCCTCTGACCACCATCAGATATAGTTTCATAGTTTCGTAGTTGGTAGGGTCGGAAGGGACCTGTGCAGATCATCAAGTCCGACCCCCTGCCATGGCAGCAAAAAGTACTGGAGTCAAATGACCCCAGCAAGGTGTTCATTTAGCCTCCTCTTAAAGACCCCCAGGGTAGAAGCCAGCACCACTTCTCTTGAAAGTTGGTTCCAGATCCTAGCCGCCCTGACAGTGAAGTAGCGCCTCCTGGTGTGTAGTCTGAATCTACCCTCTGCCAGCTTGTGACCATATGATACAGTATGGAGCAGTCCGGGCAAATGATACAGTACAGAGCAAATGATACGGTATGGAGCAGTCTAGGCTGGGTCATGCATGACTACAGGGCTCTGAGCTCAGGGATTTGGGGCACAGATAGTTTTTTCATCGATCCTCCCAGTCACAAGACATGGGCTCTGGAGGGAAAAGTGCATTGGTGAGGTGAATTGAAGACTTTGACAATGGTGCCATCACAAGGGGTTTGGCTTCTTTGACCCCGGTCCACACTTCAGAGAGAGTGGACTGTTGGGAAGGGATGGTCTCCACCTCACCTGGAAGGGGAAGAAGCTCTTCTCAGCCTGAATGGCTGACCTTCTTGACAGGGCTTTAAACTAAGACCAATGGGGGATGGCCAGTCTATTAACAGTTCTAGCCCAGGTCATGTTAGCAGTGTTACCAGTAACTTGGGCAGCCCAAGGGAACCTGCTCTGATGACAGCCCAAGGAAAGGTCCCACCTTGCCCAATAGGGAAGCATGGGGCTTCTCATAGCAACTGCCTATACATAAATGCCAGAAGCTTGGGAAACAAGCAAGAGGAACTGGCCCTTCTCTTATATGAAAATGACTATGACCTTGTAGGGATAAAGGAGACCTGGTGGGACTCTACCTATGATTGGCCTGTTGCTTTGGAGGGTTATACCTTGTACAGGAGAGACCATCTTGGGAAGAGGGGTGGGGGCATTGCTCTCTACATCAAGGATCAGTTCACTTCCCTGCAAATTGAGTTTTCTAACCAGGAAGGGTGTCTTGAGACCCCTTGGGTCAAAATACGGGGAGAACATGGGGAGAGTAACATACTTGTAGAAGTCTACTATAGACCTCCTCACCAAGAGGCAGAACTTGATCGGGAATTCAATAGGGAACTGGTTGAGGCTGCATACTCTCAATGCATGATCATCATGAGGGACTTCAAATTCCCTGACACCTCTTGGGATGATCACACGGCCAAATCAGACAGGTCACTCAGCTTTCTTGTTTGCACTGATGACCTCTACCTAACACAAGAAGTCTATGGGCCAACTAGGGGAGAGGCATTGAATGATCTGGTCCTGGCCAAAGGGGAGGACCTAGTGAGCAATCTGAGGATCAAGGGGAAACTTGGTGATAGCGACCATGATTTGGTCACCTCAGTTCACTGAAGACCAGGCAAATCCCTCAGTAAAACAAAAATCATTAACTTTCGGAAGGCTGACTTTCGCATACTCAGAGATTTGGTAGGTCAGGCAATTAGAGGCCATACCTCCCTAGCTAAGGGAGTACATGAGGAATGGTCATCTCTCAAGAACATAATCCTTGAGGCACAAGGGAAAGCCATTCCGTCTCACAAGAAATGTAATCAATGGGCAAGGAAGCCCCCTTGGCTGAACAAGGAACTGTTGGACCTCATTAAACTCAAAAGAGAAGCCTACTCCAGTTGGAAAATGGGAAGCATCACCAAAGAGGACTCAGCACTCATCTGCACATGTAGGGAGCGGTCCAGAAAAATCAAGGCACAAACCAAACTCAGGCTAGCTTCGGGGATCAAGGACAACTAGACGTCTGTCTTCCTTCTATTTGGGAAGTCGAAAAAAGACCAAAGATAGCATTGGGCCCCTGTGGGATCAAACGGGGCAGCTGACCTCCAACACCCAAGAAAAGACCAATCTCCTAAATGACTTTTTCGCACCCATTTTTCACCCTCCCAAGGGGATCACACTGTCAGAAAGGACACAAACCATCCTGGGAGCAGCTGGCAGGCCCAAAATTGATGTGGATCAGGTGAAGGAACACCTCGAGAACCTGGATATTCACAAGTCCGCGGGCCCAGATGGAATGCACCTAAGAGTCTTAAAGGAGCTGGCAGACATCATTGCACCCCCCCTTAGCAAAGATATTTGAAAATTTGTGGTGCTTGGACGAGGTCCCGGAAGACTGGAAAAGGGCCAACATGGTCCCTAACTTCAAGAAAGGGAGGAGGGATGACCCCAGAAATTATAGACCAGTCAGTCTGATATCCATCCCTGGAAAAATCCTAGAGAAAATTGTCAAGGGATCCATCAACACCAGACTAACAGAAGGCAAGCTCTTGAAGGCCAGCCAACACAGCTTTGTGACTGGCAGGTCTTGCCTGACCAACCTCATCTCCTTCTATGACCAGGTGACATGAGCCCTGGACAAGGAAGATGTGGATGTCATATATCTGGATTTCAAGAAAGCCTTTGACCTAGTTCCCCACAATGTCCTCATGGCTAAGCTGGGGAACTGTGGCCTTGATCATCTTAGGTTCCAATGGTTAGGTAACTGGCTACGGGGTTGGACCCAAAGAGCACTATTTAATGGGAGCAAATCAACGTGGTACAGGGTGACCAATGGAGTCCCTTAGGGCTCAGTACTTGGGCTGGTACTCTTTAACATCTTCATTAACGAGCTGGAGTCAGGAGTCAGATACAAACTGGCAAAGTTTGCAGATGACACCAAATTATGGGGGAGGGTGGTCACACCACAGGACAGGCTGAGGATACAGGCCACCTTGGACATGCTCTCAAGGTGGGCTGACCAAAACCGGATGGCCTTCAATGTTGAGAAGTGTAAGGTGCTGCACCTCGGTAGGAAGAACCCTCAATGCACCTACAAGCTTGGCGGTGCTACGCTCACTAGCACTATGACTGAAAGAGACTTGAGGGTCCTGATTGACCACAAGATGAATATGAGTCACCAATGCGATACTGTGGAGTTATAGAGTTTGGTTTGCTTTGAGACAGAGGGTGTTACGTATAACCGATGTGAACCAAACCAAACCGATGCAAAGCAAACCAAACTCTGGCGTACATCTACCAATGCATCTCAAGCAAAACCAGGGATGTCATCCTCCTGCTTTACTCAGCCTTGGTGAGGCCGCAGCTGGAGTACTGCATCCAGTTTTGGGCCCCCCACTTCAGGAGGGATGTGAAAAAGCTTGAGAGAGTCAAGAGGAAAGCCACTTGTATGATTCAAGACCTGGAGGACAGGCCATACAAAGAGAGGCTGAGGGATTTGGGACTCATCAGTCTGGAAAAGAGAAGGCTCAGGGGGGACTTGGTAGCAGCTTACAAATAAATAAGAGGGGTACAACAGGACCTGGGAGAACAGCTGTATACTAGAGCTCCCCAAGGGATAACAAGGTCTAACAGCCATAAACTCCAGGAAGACCGATTAGGCTAGACATAAGAAAAAAGTACTTTACGGTGCAAGTGTCCAGGGTCTGGAACAGACTCCCCCACAAAGGTGGTGCAAGCACCTACTCTGGACTCTTTCAAAAGACATCTGGATATATTTCTTGCTGGGATCACTTGATCCCAGCTGACTTTCTGCCTACGGTGGGGGGCTGGACGCGATGATTTCAAAAGGTCTCTTACAGCCCCTAATGTCTATGAATCTATGAATCATTGGGCCTGATTCAAAAACAAAAGAGGATCTTTTTGGTTGTGTTACAATCAGTACGTAACACCCTCTGTCTCAAGCAACATGTCTGTCCACAGAGAGCTATGTATGTATAGCATACATATGTATGTATGTCTCTTTATGTATTATCTAAGTATTTGTTTGTCTGTCTTCTCTCTATCTATGTCTCCCCATATCTATAGGCTGAGACTATTCAGATTGACAAGGGGCACGGAAACCAGATTTACACCCACATATTGGGACAGTTACCTCACCATGGACATCTCCCTTGTTTTCCTCATAGAAAGAATCACAATGCTCATCCTGATTTCCTTATCATTGTATTCTAATAGGAAACTAAATAATTATCCTGAGTCTGCAACAAAGTGTGTACTTTTGGAGTGATTTCCCCTCACATTACAACAAGGTGGAAACCGGAGGCATTCACTGTTCAGGGATCAAATTGAAGAAGAAAGTGGTCCCTGCCTATATTTGAGGTTTCTACGAGAAGCTGGAACCCAACATTTCAAAGGATTTTGAAGTTGTGTTTGGCCAGTGCGGTGCACTGGGCATGGCAGAATGTCATTGGTATGCTGATAGAACTCAGCTTGAAACAAACTTTTCTATCATTTTAACACTAATAATACCCACACAATTTTTTTGATCCTGTCAGGGAAAATAAAGGATCCTATGACAACTCTCCAATTATGTGGGTGGCAATTCAAAGACAGGGGTTAGGAAATACCCTGGTTGAGTCACTGCTTACAGGAAGAACAAGATGCATCATAAAAACAGACAACATACTGAAGAAAAACAGTAAAAGAGAAAAGAGTTCTCCAAACAGTATCCTCAAACTTAACCCTGCCTGTTAAACACTTGCCTAAATAAGAAGGCCTTACAATGCCCAACAATAGTGAAAGATGTCCATGCTTGGGCAGTGATAAGCTTCAGTGGGGAGGAAGTAATGCCTTCTGCCAGGGCTGTTAAACAGACAGCCCAGAAACCAGATCTGGCACATGGAATTGAGTCATCCAGCCCACAGGCCTTCTGCTGAATAGACCACCCACCTATATAGGCAGGATTCAGTCCCTGGGGCTCAGTACCATGGATACCAGACCCCTGCAGTCCATTCCTCCATCACACTCCACTGATATTGGGGTTTTCAGTCACCCCATGAGACTCAAACTGGTAAGAGGGGAAAACAGAAAGCAAGAAGCAGTGGCATTAACTCTCTAGGTTCCAGGGACGTGCTGAAACAGTAATCAGAAGTTAAACACCAGCATGGCCCTTCACGGGTCTTCCAGCCCATGGGAAGCCCTGCAATCCAAATCTGGCCCATGGAAAGCTGTGTTGTTTGGGTCGAGCCTGCGGGGCCCAATGATTTTGACACCCCCTGTCAGCAATATTTTCTCAATATCAACCAAGTCCTTGATTTTAACTCTTTCCATTTCCTTTGCCAAACTGATTTATTCGTAAAAGGCAAAAGCTACTTCTGCCCAAAGCCCCATACAATTCCAGTGAACCTTAGGTGAACATAGAATATACTGCTGTAGATATTTGTTCTGTCCAGCAAGAAAGAACAAGAAGCGGAAAAAACATCTGTTTAATTCCATGCTACAGGTGGGAGATGGTGAATGAAAGACAGTTATGGTGTCCACTGCAAGAGACAGACTTGGAAATCTTGGAGCAGATGTTCTACATGCTAGAGGTGTGGTGGTTCTTGTGTTTAGGAATGCAGCATCACCAGCTGCTTTTGTGCTCCTTGGGGATCATTGTAAGCTTAGGGGCAGGGGCAAGGGGGTCTCTGTCTGCTATGTCCACAGGAATATAGGGTTGATGGCTTCTTTTAGACCTCCAATATATGCAGGGGCAGGGAGGCAGAAAGAGGGCTCCTCTGTTGTGTGGCTGCTGATCATGCACTGCCTGCTAAATTCCATTGCCACTCTCCACACGCAGAGTAACTGGATTTGGAGGACGTACTGTGCTCACTGAGGGCCCAGGGAATCCTAAGGAAAAATGAGAGGTGCAAGGTGTTGGAGGAAATCCTTTCCCAGAATCAACCTTTTGGGGAGTTCTCTGACACTATGAAGGAGGGGCAAATCCTCTCACTTTACTGCACTCCAGACCTGGGGTAAAAAAAAAGGTTGAAAAAGGGGTGGTACCAGTCTCCAAATGAAAAGAGGAAGCATTGCTGAAGGTGTTTAAGTAGCCCTGGCCCAAAATGGGAGGGAAATTCACTCACTGGAAGCAGGAGGGGAAAGGTTCTAGCCTGCCAGTCTGTACTGCTTTGCACAAGGGAGGGCAAAAGACGGGTGGTTATGATAAGAGGTTATGAGCCAGCATCCAGGCAAGCTGTGTAACTTTTGCGTGACAACCTGCTGCCATCTGAAGGCAAGATGCTGCCACCTAGCGGAGAACAACACCAGAAGAAATGGTGAAACCCAAGTCTGGGCAAGTGATGAAGTGACCCAGAGCTTAGTGGGCCTGTTTGGAGGGACAGGGGTGTGACTCTGGTGGAGTGGGCACTGCAGGGAGCGTGGTGCCTAGATACTGCTACAGGAGGGGCAAGGAAAAATGCCGAGAGAGAGCAGGGACTGTGGAAACAGAAAACATCTGCCAGGATCAAGTAGGAAAGCACGCGTGTGCCTGCATAACTGTGAGTGACTGCCACAGATTGCAACTGTGCCTCATATCAAAGACCTCTCACACCCTCCCCCCACACCTGCGGGCAGCACATCAGAACAGAGAAGAGCCTGTGAGAATGTGAGGGTAGGGGGAGCTGCCCACTGCAGGGCTGGGGGTTCCCTGCCCTGCTGCCCTCCCCACAGGGGCCTCTGCGGCCCAGCTAGTGTGGGAGGGTGGAGCAAGGCAGTGAGACTTTTTGCTGCCCTTACTGCTGCCGGAGCTGCCACACCAGCCACGCTGCCAGCAGCGGTAGGAGTAACAGACTGTGGGTGAAGGGCCTCACATCCTCCTGCCACCAGCCACTCACGTGTTGGGCAACGACTCAGCCCTGCAGACATGGCCTTGCCTCTGTCAAAGCTTCCCTCAGGTTGCCTCTGCTTCCTCCCCCCACATCCCATTCGGGGTAGAGCCATGGCCTGGCATGTGAGCAAATGGTGGCAGGAGGATATCAAGGCAGCATGTGTCCTGCTCTGCCCAGTCCATTACTGTGCTCATTGATGGCAGCATGGCTGGTAAGGGGGTTTCAGCAGCAGCAGCAGCAGCAGCAGCAGCAGCAGCAGCAGCTGCAGCTGCAGCAGCAAAGATTTCGCCACCCTGATCTGCCCTCCCACACTAGGTGCTGACCACTGGGCTGCAGAGGCAGCTGCTGCCCATGGTGGTCTGGCCTGGCAGCAGCCCTGTACCCAGTGTGAGTGCAATAACCTGGGTGGACACATGCTTCCATAGACATACCTGTGGCAAGCTGTGGGAGCTACTCTCCACCATGTTGCCTGGCTGCCACATGCATGTATGCACATGTACATGCTGCCCTCTGTCTGTGAAACGCTGCCAGCCTGCAAGGGGAAACCCACCGTTCTTCTCCTTTAAAGGAGAAAAAATCCACATTTTTCCATGGCAAATGGAAAACCCAGATTCCTAGCTAGAGATGACAAGGTGTGTCCATTTCCTCTACCCACAGGAGAACTTGAACAACAATATCCTGGGGAAATGGCAAGGAGAGTCACTTTTCTTGCCTGTATGCTGGCTCATAACCGCCTGTGCTCTCCATACATTTTTCCCCCTTCCTTTCTGTGAGAGTGGGCTCCAGCAGAACAGAGCCTGAGTACCCATCTTGGCTGGCTTGGAGCGTGGAGCTCTCCAGGTATGTAGCCGACTGGGCAAGACCCGCTCTCTTGGTCCCTCCCTAAACTAAGGAGAGGAGGAAGCGCTGCAGTCACCTGTGCTCTTAAGGCCAACCCAGAGGCAGAAGGAAAAGTCAAGGGAAGATGGCTCCATCCAGCAAAGCAGGGCATGTACACTGCTGTGTAGGGGGCCAGGGCTAATTACACTGATCAGGAAAGGGTCCAGTCCTTGCCCTTCCCCCTAATCCAAATAATTTGTGGAGGTCCTCCGTGCTCCTCCCTCTACTCCATCCATAGCAGTTGTTGACTTCTGTGCGTGGCTTGGGCTACTTTGGTTTCGAAACTCACTGACGTTCAAAATAAAGTTGAACTTTTCACCGTGTTCACTCAGTGAGCTTTGAACCAAAATAATTTAGCTATTATTACTACTAAGATTACTGCCTAGGGGAACCATTTCCCAAGCTGATTGGCTGGAGGGGACCAGAGTGGGCAGGGCTTCTAGGTCACCAGGGGGAAGAGAGGAAAATAAAAGGACTGGTTTGGTCAACCTCCTTTGCAGAAGACCCCAGGAGCTGGACGACCAATTAAAATGCTCATAAGTGGCACCTGGTCCTTCCAACCCAGATTTTGTGGTGGAAAAGTGGCTATGCGGCTTAGCCCACAAGGAAGATGTGGTTCACTTGCACTTACAACATCATGTTTGACCATCCGCTTAAACATCAACTTATGAGAACAGCATTGCAATCTCTGTTTTGAGTCACAATATGGTACACTAAGGGTGCATATTCACAGATGACTGGGACCCAGCTCAATTGTGGAGAAACCCTGGCCGATGTTATGAAAAAAATTTAAACATATATTGTAATATACCAGTGTGCTATGGTGAAAAATATTCAGGATGTCTTTTTGCCCTATTATTACTAAGCCAATACCAGCACCAAATGAGTTCTGGGCATTTATGAACCGTCTGAATCACATTTGAAAACATACACTTTTTTTTGATTATCTGAATTACCTTTGAAAACACACACTTGTTTCTGATTATCTGGATCACCTTTGAAAACATATACTTGTTTCTGATGGTCTCTGACTTGTGCAGTGATTTCTGCTGCTTGCTTTTCAATTGATAGTAAAAAAGAGCATTTTTGCTTTACTGCAATCAGTGCACAACTTTCTTAACAATATCTATCTTTATTCCTATATTTAGAATATTAGAACTGTACATACCTTTCTATTACTACATTTCTACTTTAAACAATGGAGTTTTTCCCAGACACTGGAGATTTTGAAATGACGTCTTTCCTGGCAAAAAGTCATTGCTGGGTAGAGAAATTTGTGGGCGTAGGAGAAGGGGGAAGGTTCTTGAATTGTAATAAAAGCTCCTGTCTTTATGATATTTTCCTGTCCAGGCATGAGTTCTTTCAGGTGAGCAGGGAGAACAAAAGCACAGAAGTTCTGTGTTTCTGCACACAGCAGGAAACGGGGTTGTGAGGCTCCTGCCATTTGGGTTTGAGAAACCCATGTCTGCCTCGGAGTGGGGATGGTTAGACTTAAAAAGGTGGCAGGGGATTTCCATGGTGGCAGGGTGTTGATGCGGGTCGGAAGTAGCAGCAAAGGGAAGGGAGAAGAACATCAGTGGGGCCCTGGGAGGCAGGAGAAGGAGCTCTATATGGAGAAGCAGACAAGGAGTTTGAAGAGGGGGAAGGCCAGTTTAGGGGATCACTTATTCGGGTTAGGGGGAAGGGCAAGGACTGGACCCTCTCCTGACCACTGTAATTAGCTGTAGCCTCCTTGGCACATGCCCTGCTTTGCTGGATCTAGACATCTTCCCTTGCTTTTCCTTCTGCCTCCAGGTTGACCTTCAGGAGATAGGTGACTGCAGCACCGATCAAGGTCTTCCATGACCTTGGCTCCGATGTCATATGGGCAGAAGCTGAGATCCCCAGTTCCTGCAAGGAGCAGGGAGATGGGGGTTCTGGAGAAACATCCAGGTGAGATTCTCTTTAACAAATAAGCCCAGAAAATGGCTTGAGTGGGTCAGTTTGGCTTTATTCCAGTCTCCAGGGATACCAGAGGGCTGGGGATTTGGAGGCTTTATGAATGTGGCAAGTTTGGATTTCTTATTTGTATGGAGGGCTTAACAGTAAGCATGGGAGCCCAGAGACAGGAAAGAGGAGCTTGGTCTGGGCAACCAGACAAGCAGGTGGCTTGAGGGAAAATTGTGTTTTGGAACTTCCTCCTCCCTTTAGTTTAGAGGAAGGGACTGAGAGAGGGAGCCTTGCCCAGTCTACTGGGTGCCTGGGAAGCTCCATGCTCCAAGCCTGCCAAGATGGGTACTCGGGCTCTGTTCTTTGGACAATGGAGCCCACTCTTATGGAAAGGGTGTGGGAAAGATGAGTAGAGATCCAGGAGGTTATGAGACAGCCTACAAGGCAAGAAAATGACTCCTTTTGCCATTTCCCCAGCCTATAATCACAACTGGGGTTAAGGTTCAAACTCTCTTGTGGGTTGAGGAAAGGGCCACACCATTGTCATTGCTTGCTAGGAATAGATCACCCAGGATCTGGTTTTTCCATTTGCCATGGAAAAACATGGATTTTCTTCTTTTAAAGGAGAAGAATGCAGAAAACTGGGATTTGCCTTGCAGGCTGGCAAAGTTCCAGACTGAGTTCCAGACACCGTTCACATGATGAAAGTGTGAAGTTATTCATTTGGAATTACTTCACACATTCATAGTGAAAAGACCTGACTGTTGCTTATCAAAAAATCCTCATAAGGCCTATATATCTGTCTGAGAAGCCTGTTGAAGATTTAATATGAAAAAACAAGGAAAAACTATAGTGTAATTCTTAACATGGTTTTAATCAGAATGAAGAAGTCAAATAATGCAATTCATTTAAGTAGGTTCCATGCTTATAGTGATATTGTTAGGTTTGACCTAGAAACCACTACACATAGCCCAAGCAAAAGTCTCTGTTCTGTAACTAATGCTCAATTGCAATGATAAGGAGAAGACAGTCTTAGATAAAGGAGACTTGAAAACAAAAACAGAATTAGTGGAGTAGGGCAAAGAGCTGATTTAAATATTAAGATTCACACCCCTAGGTGGGGAGAAAGTATGCTAATGAAACATACATGTATGGAAATGAGATACATAGCTAAAACACAGGTATAGAGACATGCTCAGTAAAGAACTCCTTGCGTCACTCCCTTATAACCAATTAGCAAACAAGAATGCTTATGAAGGTCCAATACTCCTGTATAAAAGATGCTCATAATTAAGAATCTGTGTGCTTGTTACGTGAAATTATTCCGCTTGCACCTTGTATTGCTAGCAATAAATCTTTATACTTTCACCCCTGGTATCTTTATTGGCTTTTGCATACCGGGCACGATCCCAGACTTGAGCTGGGGCTCAACAGTTTTTGGCGACCCAGATGGGACTGCCTTAGATAACTTTGCCCGGACTAGCTGACGACCAGACACAGCTCTTCCTTATCAAATGTCAGGCGCGCCCCGGGATCTCTTTTCCCGGTGAGACTTTTGTTTCAGGGGGAGCTGGATTGCTGAGGCGGCAGTAGCCTAACGGTGCAAAGCCATAGAGTGAAAGTATCAGTAACAGGCACCTGGGTGAGAGGGTAGAAAGGGCATAAGGCCTACCGTCAGCACGCCTGCCTGGGATTATCTCTGTAAGTATTCTGTCTGGCCCGAGTCCAAGACCAGTGATTTTTCCCCTGTGAGGACGAGGACTAAGAACAGATCCCTGGATCCCAGGTAAGTCGGACGGTCAGGACCGGGAAGGCAGCCCTGAGATGGGTACTATTAACAGTAAGGTTAGGAAATGTACCCCCCTCTCTTGTGCATTGGGACATTGGGCAGAGTTTGGTGGAGATCCTATGACTAGGAAGAAAGCTAAATTCTTCTGTGAAACTGCATGGCCACGCTATCAGCTAGATGATCAAGAACATTGGCCTCCGGAGGGAAGTGTTAATTATAATACTATCTTACAATTGATTTTGTTCTGCCGGCAGAATGGTAAATGGGAGGAATTGATGTATGCGCAAGCGTTTATGTCTCTTTGTAGAAATAGAAAGGTTTTGGAGGAATGTGGACTGGGGGAGGGAGTTGGGGTCTGTGAGATGACTTTGGTAGCTAATAAATCCTGTCCTGGACTGTCCGGAGCCGGAGGCTCTTCCCCCTCTGCTGCCTTTACCATATTCTCTTCCTCTTCCTCCTCCTCCTCCTGATACAGCTGATTCCTTGCTGGCATCTGCTCTTCCTGCTTCTTCCCCCCCGAGGCGGAGACTGAAAATACTCCCCGACCTAGGAATCTGGAACAGCACCAGCCCTGGCTGTCAGGTGTTTGGCAATCTCCAGATTCCCCGACTTCTCCTGATATAACCCCGGGAGGTGGGTGGAGAGTACAGTTAAGAGCAGACTCCGGGGTTAAGGGAAAACATCACAGGGAATCTGATCCTGGCCGTGGGAAGGGAAATGGGGTATTTCCCCTAAGAGAACAAGTGGTACCTGGGCCTCTAGAAGATGATGGGGAGCCAACCTACCGTCGAACCTTTGTGCACATTCCTTTCACTACATCAGATTTGTATAATTGGCGGAACAATACCCCCAGCTTGAGAGAAGGTACTGAAAAGGTACATAACCTGTTTAAAATGATTTTCAAAACCCATAACCCAACCTGGGCAGATGTTCAGTCTCTTTTAGATATCCTGTTGACACCAGAGGAGAGGAGAATGGTAGTGGGCAAAGCCCGTGAGTACGTGGAAAAGGAGATTACTGCAGGGAACTTGCAAGGAAATAGGGACAATCATGTCCCCACCCAGGAGCCAGATTGGAAACCAGACCAAGATATGACCTCTATCCGTGCCTATCGAGAATATATCCTCCAAGGATTGAGAGATGCTGTGAAAAAACCCCAGAATCTCAGTAAGGTGTATGAGGTCCGACAGGAGACAAATGAGACCCCGAGTGCTTTCTTGGAAAGAATTTACACTACTTTCAGACAATACACTCGTGAGAACCCGGAGGATACATCAAACGCTCGCATGGTAAATATGATTTTTATAGGTCAGAGTGCACCGGACATTAGAAAGAAATTGCAGAAGACAGACGGAGCAACAGGTATGCCTATTTCCCAACTAGTAGATATTGCTTACCAAGTATTTACTAACCGAGAAAGTGTTCAGGAAAAGCAACAGGACAAAAAAAGAGGAGAGAAAGATAAAAATGCAGGCAGCCCTACTGGCAGCTGCAATCACGGGAAAACCTAGAAATGAGGGATCCTGGAGACAGCCTCAGAGACGGGATCCATTAGAGAAAGATCAGTGTGCCTATTGCAAACAAAAAGGACATTGGAGGCGGGAATGCCCCCGTCGGAAAGTTGGGGAAGGTGAAAAGAAAAAAGAGGAGAGCAGTGGACTGTTTGCTTTTGGAAGGGATTCAGATTGAAGGACACCGGAGGCCCGGGAGGGAAAGATAACCCAGATCCCAGTGTCCCCTGATGAGCCTCTGGTTAAAATGCAACTAGGGGACAAAGATGAATTGGTAAATTTTCTCGTTGATACAGGTGCTGCCCATTCTGTCTTAACTCAAAAACTGAAACCTTTAAGTAAAAAGGCTGCGCCGGTGGTAGGGATTACAGGGAAGGCAGTAACACGACCCTTTTTTACAGCCAATGACCTGTAATCTTGGGCAGACTGAAGTCACCCATCAATTTTTGTACATGCCAGACTGCCCTGTTCCCCTTTTAGGAAGAGACCTCCTCTGTAAACTGCATGCTATGTTGTCA
Source organism: Alligator sinensis (assembly GCF_000455745.1). Classification (NCBI taxonomy): domain Eukaryota; kingdom Metazoa; phylum Chordata; order Crocodylia; family Alligatoridae; genus Alligator; species Alligator sinensis. The sequence continues at coordinate 833,201 of NW_005842509.1, read as the reverse complement.
TTCCAGGATGGGCAAATGTTTTTAACAGTGCCTTCTGAAAAGGGGTGGCATTTGCAGGCTTGCCTTCTCGGCCTTCTCCGAGAGGAAAGTACACCGGATATCCCTCAAACCCTGCTCGATGCTGTTGTTCCATGGGTATGGGCAGGTCATCGACCCGGAAAGGCTAAAATGCTGACCCTGTAAAGATTCAACTTTTGCCAGGGGCCCAGCCTCCATGTGTGAAACAATATCCAATGCGGATGGAAGCCAGGAAAGGAGTGAAGCTGTTAGTTGAACAGTTCCTGGAGTATGGCCTTCTCCGTGAATGCACATCAGCTTTTAACACACCCATCTTGCCTGTGAAGAAGCCTAAGAGTGATGAATATCGTTTCGTCCAAGACTTGAGAGCTGTAAATAAAGTGGTTGTGAGTATATACCCTGTGGTTCCTAACCCGTACACTCTGTTATCTGCCTTGAATCCAAATCATAACTGGTTTACGGTTATTGATTTAAAAGATGCTTTTTTCTGTATACCAGTAGAGAGGGGATCTCAGGAAATATTTGCATTTGAATGGGAAGACCCAGATACTAGCATCAAGACTCAGTTTTGCTGGACTGTCTTACCCCAAGGGTTTAAAAACAGCCCAACCCTATTCGGCACTGCATTAAGCAAGGATCTACGTAGGCTAAAACTGCCACCATCCTGTGCTGTCTTGCAATATGTGGATGACTTGCTTTTAACAGCCACCACTGAAGCAAGCTGCTTGGAAGGAACAATTTGCCTCCTTAATTTTCTGGGACAGGAAGGATACCGGGTGTCCAAAAATAAAATGCAGCCCATATCCCAAAAGGTAATATACCTGGGATTTGAATTACAGCCTGGTCAGAGAGCCCTGTTGCCTGAAAGAAAAGAAGCTATATGCCGGCTAGCACCCCCAAAAACGAAGAGACAATTACGGGGCTTCTTAGGTACAGTAGGTTTTTGCAGGATTTGGATTCCAAATTTTGGGGTTATTGCAAAACCTCTGTATGGAGCTACACAAGGTGATAAAAAGGTGCTC